>NC_053497.1:149596195-149803695 GCF_905171775.1 Rana temporaria | reverse complement strand
GGTGGCTATAAAGCGGCGCTATACCATCGGAATTGCGGTGGTACTCGGTCGCTAGCGGTGCGGTTTTAACCCACGCAAGCGGCCAAAAAAGGGTTAATACCGCCCGCAATGCACCTACGCAGAGGCGCATTGCCGGCGGTAGAGCCGCGGTTTCCCATTGCTTTTAATGGGAAGGAGCGGTAAACACACCGCTCCTCTCACTGCTCCAAAGATGCTGCTAGCAGGACTTTTGGAGCGGTCCTGCTAGCGCACCGCTCCAGTGTGAAAGCCCTCTGGCTTTCACACTGGAGAAACAGCAGCTGCTGTTTAGGGTCGGTTTGCAGGCGCTATTTTTAGCGCAATAGCGCCTGCAAACCGCCCCAGTGTGAAAGGGGCCTTAATGACCAGGCCATTTTTTGCGATACCGCACTGCGTCACTTTAACAATTGTGCGGTCCTGCAACGCTGTACCCAAACAAAATTGATGCCCTCCCCCCCCCCCCACAAATTTCTTATGGTGGTATTTGATCACTTCTGTTTTTTTATTTGCGCTTTAACCACTTCCATACCAGCCAATTCTGTCGCACTTTGAATGACAACTGCGCGGTCATGCTACACTGTACCCAAACAATTTTTTTTATCATTTTGTTCCCACATAGAGATTTATTTTGGCGGTATTTGATCACCTCTGCAATTTTTATTTTTTGCGCAACAACTAAAAAAAGACCGAAAATTTAAAAAAAAAATAAGTTGCTTTTTTCTGGGTTTTTTTTGTGAATAAGTACGTTTTCTTGTTCGATTACGGGCACTGATATGGTGGCACTGATGGGCACTGGTGAGGTGGCACTGATGGGCACTCATAGGCGGGCACTGGGCATGGGTGGGACTGATGGACACTGAGGGGTGGCACTGATGGACACTGAGGGGTGGCACTGATGGACACTGAGGGGTGGCACTGATGGACACTGAGGGGTGGCACTGATGGACACTGAGGGGTGGCACTGATGGACACTGAGGGGTGGCACTTGTGCCCATGTTGCCAGTCAGTGCCCATTTGTGTGCACTTATTTTTATTTTTTACTGCCCCCTTCCCTGGTGGTCCAGTGTGGGCATCCGAGGGGGGGCTGCGCTGATAAACAATCAGCACGAACCCCCCCTGTCAGGAGAGCCGCAGATCGGCTCTCCTCTACTTGCGTCTGTCGCATCAACGGCTCTTCCTGTTTACATCATGATCAGCCGTGATTGGACACAGCTGATCACGTTGTAAAGAGCCTACGACTTGCGCAAACCACGTATATTATGCGCCGGGCGCAACTACATTTGTGAATCGGTGTATCTCCCTCATTTGCACATGTGCATAGAAAATCAATGGGAGCGGCAAATGCGCCCACGATACGACGGCGTAGGCATGTTACGTCGGCTGTAGGAAGCCTATTTGTAGGCGTATCTCAGATTGTGGGCACGGCGCATTGATACGACGGCGCAGTTACACTTACTTGGCGTATCTCGAGATACGTCGGCGTAAGTGCTTTGTGAATCCGGGCCATAGTGTCTACAAAATAGGGGATATATTTATGGCATTTTTATTTTTTTACTGGTAATGGCGGCAATCTGCGATTTTTATTGGGACATGGACAATGCCAGCCCGCCCCCCCCCCCCCCCCGGCGCCCCTATTATTGGATTGGATTGACAGCAGCGGGAGCCAATGGCTGCACGGCTATCAATCTATCCAATAAAGCTGGGACTCCGTGAAGAGGACGACGGCAGGAACGCGTGCATGGAAATTCGGGGCTCAGGTAAGTAAAAAAAAGGGGGGCCGGACAGTGCAAGGTGTTTTTTTTTCACCTTAATGCATAGGATGCATTAAGGTGAAAAAACATGAAGGTCTAAAACCCCTTTAAAAAATCTACTGAGCTGGCCAGAACTTGATCTTGAGGGAGTCTATTCCACACTTTCACAGCTCTTACTGTGAAGAAGCCTTTCCGTATTTGGATGGTAAACCTCTATTCCCCCGGATGTAGAGTCTCCTCTTGACTTAGGCAGGCCATATCTGATTACAGTACACAATGTCAAATTTAAAACGGACTCCACATCCCTCCTCTAACTGGAGGCTAGGGGTAAACACAAGAGTGTAGTTATGGGGCTGCAGGAAGTGTCTACTGCTGTGGGACTCAGAATTCCTCATCTCTATAACCATTTTGGGTCTAAGACTAAAAGCATTAAAAGCCAAAAGCATCGGCATGACAGCCGGCCTCAAAGGTGAGGTCAGCAATGGCAGCCTCCATGCAGAGTCAGAGTTACTTTAATGCTCAGGTTCTTCATCAATGTAAGAAAACATCTCCTCCATTCACAAGTCCACACTGGCTTCAGTTAGAACGACAAGTACTCGTGCACCCTGGGTGTTTTTTCTGCAGCTTCTAGGGGCATTTGCTATTTTTTTCCTTCCCTGCCTGTAAAAGCCCCTGCATGTTATCCTAGGTTAAGGTGATCAGATTTTTTAAATGAAATCCGGGGACATATTTTTTCTTTACTAGTAATGGCAACAATCAGCAACTCTCTGCCCGTCGCTGCCTGCCTCACAGCCTCAAGTCTCACTCTTCGGGGCTCGGCTACTACTGGATGGGGAGCGGAGGAAGATCACTCCGTCAGGGAAGGCAAGGAGATAGGCAGGTGGCTGGCCGGGATTTGAGCCAAGGCAGAAGAACATGCGAGCGAAGCTGAATGGGCATGCAGAAATATTTCCTCCGCTCCGACCAGCACATGCTCATCAGAAGGGGGCACAGATCATGGGAAAAATACAACCCACCTATGCTAGTAGGCACAGCGGAGCGGGGGGGGGGGGGTGTAATTCTAATTTTTGAATTTTAAATTTGGCACTGACTATCTTTAAATTGCCCCTGTCCCCTATTAACCACTTGAGACCCACGCTATTGACAAAAGACGTCAACAGCGCGGCTCTCAAGTGCCGGGTGGACGTCTTTGGACGTCATTTAAAGTGCATTACCCGCGCGCGCCTCTGGGGGGTGCGCAGCGGGTAAACACTGTCCCGGCGCATCGCTGAAGAGCCGATGCGTGTACCTGGCGGCCGCGATGTCCACCGGGTACACGCGATCGTCGGTAACACAGCAGGGACGTGGAGCTCTGTGTGCAAACACAGAGCTCCACGTGCTGTCAGAGGAGAGGAGACCGATCTGTGTCCCTTGTACATAGGGACACAGCATCGATCACCTCCCCCAGTCACCCCCTCCCCCCACACAGAACACACCCAGGATACACATTTAACCCCTTCCTCACCCCCTAGTGTTAACCCCTTCCCTGTCAGTCACATTTATACAGTAATTAGTGCATTTTTATAGCACTGATCGCTGTATAAATGTGAATGGTCCCAAATTTGTGTCAAAAGTGTGCGATACGTCCGCCGCAATATCGCATTCCCAATAAAAATCGCAGATCGCCACCATTAATAGTAAAAAAAAATAAAATAAAAAAAATCATAATTCTGTTCCCCATTTTGTAGGCGCTATAACTTTTGCGCAAACCAGTCGCTTATTGCGAATTTTTTTTTTGTTTGGGAGCCACGTCACACGACCGCGCAATTGTCAGTTAAAGCGACGCAGTGCCGGAAGCTGAAATTTCGCCTGGGCACGAAGGGGGTTTATGTGCCCAGTAAGCAAGTGGTTAAATCCAATCTGGGGACAAAACCAGGGACAGAATTGGTCCGGGGACAGTGTCCTCAATCAGGGGACTGTCCCCTGAAACTGGGGATGTCTGGTCACCCTATCCTAGGTGTCCATGCACACATAGATGTTGAGGAGTTTTAGCAGGAAAAAATGCCCCCAAAACCCACCCAAGTGCTAGGTGTGTTGAGCGCTTGAATGTCAATTCATTTCACTGGGCAGAATAATCATTTATTCTCACCACTGAACTTAATAAACAACCAATCGTCTAAATGCGCAACACGAGTTTACAAGCGTCAATCGTTTTTTTCTGCCAAAACTCTGCTGCCAGGAGGAAAGGAGTCTAGGAGAGTTGGCAAACGCCCAGTGTGCATGAGGCAGGTCATCAGACCGTGAAGACACCTATTTATTCTACAATCGTAGTGTAACCTTACAGCATATGTACTAACCAGTTTCAGATGCTCAAGTTCATAGCGACCCCCTCATCCCGGGACGCCAGGAAATGAGGGATGTTCTTCATTCACCCCCAGGATGGAGAATCCCAGTCTCCAGCACACCGTACTGGTTCGGACTGTGTGCACAGTGGTTGTTATGAGTAAATATGATCAGAGACAGGAATCAGTGGAGAGGAATGAGCAAGATACAGAGTGTCACATCCTACACAGAGAGAATGCGATTCTGCCCGCATTCCTTTGGGTGATTGGCGCAATAACTCATCCAATCAGCTATAAATAGTACAAAGTACACGGGTTAACAGAATGCCAGAAATACATAAGTAAAGGCGACGCATCACATCAGAATGTAAACATGATCGGCAGTGAGGTAAGAGGCAGGGAGGATATTCCGGGCTGACATGACAAGCTGATGCTGTGAGGCATGTCAGATCAAGCGTGACATCAGTTCCGTCGCATAGAAGTGCACTGAGCCGACAAAATCTGCGCTCAGGCTCCCAAAACAATCTGGAAAAAAATCAACAGTATTAAGAGAAGAAATGTGCTAAGAACGATTTGCATCTAAACTGGCTGCATTACATAACCTTCATACAAGGTCAGGATAGCCGCTCAGGGGAAAAAGAAGACTACTAACACATGGGAAGTTTTTATGTTTGTTCACATTCAGCAGGAATTACCTAAATGTCTGCGAACCCCAGGCCGACAGTGTTCAATAGCTTATAAAAGTACAGTTAGTGCTTCAATGTAAGGTTAAAGTGATTCTACAGGTAAAAAGACAAAAAAAACAGACATACCAGTATTATACTTACCTATGCTTCGCAGTGGTTTTGCGCAGATCAGCCCAGATTCTCCTCTTCTCAGGTCCCCCGGGTCACTTGCTATGGGAGCACACGTACGTGCTTGCAAAAAGTCAGCTCTGTGTGCCCATTGAAACGGAGCGCAGGTCATCCCTGACCACCAATCCCCCCCCCTACCAGTGGTGTATTTAGGTTTTGTGATGCCCTTAGCCTGACTAAACTCATGCACCCCCTAATTTGAATATGACCCACCCTTTACTGCCACACCCCTTGCTGTTGAAGACCCACCCTGAAATTTTTGAGTGGGGACTCTAGCCGGAGGGAACTCTTTCCGTGCTGCCCCCCCTGCAAAGTGCTGCCCTAGGCCAGGATACAGCATTGCCCCCTACCCTCCCATTAGCTCCTACTGCTGCCTCTGTCCAATGAGGAGAGCCGCTGCTCCTGTGCACATCGCTGGATTGAGATCAGGCTCAGGTAAGTATAAAGGGGAAGCTGCTTGCAGACATTTTATTTTTTTTACCTTAAAGTCTTATTTCCCTTTCCCACAATAGGCCTGCTAGGATCCGCCTGTCTGTTTTTTCAGGCGGATTTGAGCGGGCCACCCATTGACTTCTATAGACAGGCGGATATCAGCAGAAAGGTGTCCGCTGACACCCGCCTGCCATCCAATAAGATCCGCTCAAAACAGACAGATGGCGAAACGTTCGTCATACATCAAGGGAATGGAATCAGATCAGTTTTGGTCAGATCCCCCATAGAGGAGAGCGGAGCTCCGACAGGTCCGTCCCCTGCACAGTGAGCGGAGATAGACCTGTTCACCTGCCGGCTCACCGGTGATCAACAAAGTTATCTCCCGCTCAGCAGATCCGCCCTATGTGAAAGGGCCTTAAAGTGATAAAGGGTAAGGTCACATTTACAGAAAATCTTTAAGGTGAACTTACACTGGACCCCCCTCCCTATCCCCCCCCCCCGGTCCTGAGGGCAGCGATCACCCGCTATGAGACATTGGGTTGTCGCTTCACCAATCCGGGGATTTAAAATCCCTGCAGCTTAATCTCCTAAATGTACCTCGTAAAAGGTACGTATAGGAGACATTCTAATTGGTCGGCGATGTCACACGGATGGCGCTGACCAATCAGAACCCGCCTAGCACGTCCTGTCAGCGGGGAAGAAAAGGAGAGAAGACCGAAGTGATTTCAAATCGGTAAAGATCGGTAAATCGGCGACCCGATGTGTCATAGCAGGTGATCGCCGGCCTCGGGTACTGCGGGACTGAGGGTATGGGGAGGGGGTCAGTGTTAGTTCACTTACAGATTTTCTATAAGGGTGAACTTACACTTTAAAAAGTCAATTTTATAAAAAAATTAAAAAAAAGGAAGGTCAGACTTGCCTGCTCTGTTGCAGTAGTTTTGCACAAAAGCAGCCCTGCGCCTCCTCTTCTCAGGTCCCCCCACTGATGCTCCTGGCACCTCTCTCCTGCCAAGTGCCAGAGCAAGCAGCTTGCAATGGGGGCACCTGAGCAGGCTCACTCCAGAGCCGCGGCTCAACCTTGCCCCCACTCTCTTCTCAATGGCTCCCGCTGCTGTCTCAGCCAATGAGGAGGGAGAGTCCCCAGAGAGCCGAGGCAGTCGTGCACATTGCTGGATCGCGATGGGGCTCAGGTAAATATTAGGAGGGGCTGCTACACAGAAGGTTTTTTGCTTTCATGCAGGTAAAAAATCCTACAGCCTTTACAAAACACTTAAGACATTCTGTGCTGCAGGATCCCCTCCAAACTTACCTGAGCCCAATCTCGGCCCAGCATTGTGCGCAGGAGCTTTCCATGGAGGCACTCGCCAAAGAGAAGCCAGGAATGCCAGCAGGAGACCCCAGAAGAGGATTGTGGCTGCCCTAGGCAAAGCTATTGCACAGAGCAGGCAAGTATGACATATTTATTAGTTAATAAAACAAAATGTAAGCTTTAATATTACTTTAAAAGGCAGTGTAAAAAGCTTGTACCTTTAGAACCACTTTATTCAGACCTTCAGAGCAAAAAAAACTGCCACATTGCAACCCTCCCACCTCCACAAACGTTTAAGGACCTATTCCCAACAGGTATGGTAGGACAGCTTTGGGTGGCTATTCCAGGGCAGTCCCACTGCAAAATGTCTTTTCACCTACCAGGCCAGTTCACTGAAAAGAATTACAGCATGCAGAACTTTTTTTCAGCATAACGCAGTTTGAGCCAATCCACTGCCTCCCAACGCAATGTGGCCAATAGGACTTCAAAAACGTAAAAAAAAAAAAAAACATAATGCAAAGTGCCACTGTCATCCAACGACAGACTGTGCGCTGATGTGAACCATCCCCAATGCAGGCACTTATTTCCTTTAAAACATTTTTCTTCCTCCTTGTTCTCTAGCTCCATTCTCTATTGGCAATAATGCTCCATTTTCATTGAGGCAATAATGCCATCAACCATACTAAAGCAGCCTCCTGGTATATCCACGTCCGATATCCCAGGAGACATCAGCGTCCATGCAGCAGCGTGTTATCAGGGGGCCAGCTGCAAGGACCCGAAGAGACAGCTGGCCCTCAATGATGTCAAGAGAGAAGATGGAGGGCGCAGGACGCAGCATGCAGCAGTGGATCACTGCATGACAAACGCTGGATTCATTGGGTACAAGTTTTTTTTAACTGAGCATAAACCACAAAAAAATTCCCTGGTATTTTTCACATACTATGCAAAGTAATGGGTTCGTGGCACAGAAGGCCCCGCAAGTAGCCTGAATTTCACCTCCTCGTGGTCATTTTGACCACATCACTAGAATGGAAAAAGCTACGGTGTGCTGAAATGCAGAATTATAAGCCTGCAAGGTGCTTTGGGGTGCCATGGAGCTACTCTGGCTTCAGTATACTGGGTCTGAAACAAGGCCAGTATGGGGCCAGTCAAAGATACTTACTCTGGATTCCATTTAGCACATCATGGAGGAGAACACCAAAAATGATGCACTCACATGTATCAGTGCCTGAGCCTGGCACTAGGAATCTCAATATTTCCTGAAGACGCCAAGTACGGTGAAACGTACGCCAGATCGGGGATTCGTCACTTCCGGGTTCCCATGTGACCTCTACCAAGGCCCAGTATTGAGAAAGAGGCGTGCCGTGGAGCGTATGCCGGCGTTAAACTGACAGGCCACATCCTCACATGCTGTAGATCCCTAGTGCCAGGCTCAGGCACTGATACATGCGAGTGCAATATTTTTTCTGCTCAATTTTGAATATCGAATAAACCTACTACACTATAAAGCCCTTTATTGTGTCTCTGGTGGAGTACACACGTACTTTCTAGCTATAACCTGAGGGATCATTGGAGTGGAATGGTGGGAGTTCAGGAACCGATCTCCTGTAACAAGGGGTCAAACACCTTTGGTGAGTTGCCATTTACCCTCTTAGCACCCGTGGTGAAGCAATCAGAAGATATATGCATCTAGAAGCACTTTATACAATTAGTGTTGGGCACAGTCACATTGGATTTTATTTTGCATTTACATTGGGTTATCTATTTTGTATGTAGAAAATAACTATACTGGAAGTATAGATAAACACTGCGCTACTATGAAAAACTTATAAAATGCAGCCAACACCACAGAATAGATCAATTCCGAAAAACAAACAAAATAAAACAAAGTGTAGCGCTAATTAAATGAGTGTTTTTTCACTCATTGGATCATGCTGTATATACATCCCCACATATCCTTAAAGAGATATGGATGTTTATTTATGGATTACACACAGTGAAGTGCCATCACCTTAAGGCCCCTTTCACACTGCCGGAACGTTCAGGTCCACCTGCCAGTTTTTTCGGCGGACCTGAACGGCTGCTCCATACATCTATATGGAGTGTCGGATGTTAGCGGTGACATGCCTGCTGACATCCGATCCAAAAAAATCAGACGGATGGCGATACATCGCCATCCGCCCATGGCGGATCGGATCGGGTGAGATCTGATGAAAATGGACATGCTGTCCGTTTTCGTCCGATTTCTCCATAGGAGACAGCGGCGCTCAACAAGCCCCTCCCCGCTCAGTGAGCAGAGGGGGACCCGTCATCCGCCGACTCATCGGAGATCAACAGAGAGATCTCCCGTTGAGCTGGCGCACTGATGCAAGCGGGTCCACTATATATACACATTCTATATATACACACATTTTCCATTTTGTGAAGTGGTATTCATCACTTAAAGGGGCAGCTATTCACCCTTTGATGCCACATATAGGGTGCCATCACTTGTTTGTTTGCCATTAAAGCGGGGGTTCACCCTCAAAAAATGTATTTATTTATTATTCCATGCCATCCAGCATACTAGCGCGAGCTACAGTATGCCTTTTTTTTTTTGAGCCGTACTCGCAGTTTAATCCCTTAGTTAAATTTCAGACTAGCTCGCGACAGTAGGCGTTCCTAGGCAGAGGGGAACATGATTGACGGCCGGCTATGGCGCGTCGCGCTTCCCGAAATTAGCCGAAATAGGACTTGGCTCTTCACGGCGCCTGCGCAGTCAGCTCCTAGTCTGTGCGCAGGCGCCGTATAGCGCCGTGAAGAGCCGAGTCCAACTCCGGCTATTTTCGGGAAGCGTGACGAGCCATAGCCGGCCGTCAATCATGTTCCCTCTGCATAGGAACGCCCATTCCCCGCAGGGAGTCTGAAATTTAACTACGGGATTAAACTGTGAGTACAGCCCAAAAAAATAAAATAAAATTAAGGCATACTGTAGCTCGCGCTAGTATGCTGAATTTCCTGGTAGAAACGTATTTTTTAGGGTGAACCACCGCTTTAATTTCAGTTCCCGATCATGCTCAACCCAAATCTCCTGTGATCATCTGAAAGGCCTTTAGGTACGAATGACACTGAAGCTGTTGTGTCAGGAACACTCTCCACACCTGGGTGGCGTTCTATATGGTGGCGGCGATGCTGATCTGTCATATAAATTACACAGACTGAAGCTGGCAGCGTCACATACTAGCAGGCTGTAATTTCTCTCTCTCAAAAAAAGATGCAATTAAATGGCATGGGAATTATTCTACTGAACCATTAATCAACCGTCAGAGCCCGCTGATCCACCGTTCCTAATTGCTGTGCGCCGCTCCTCATTACTGAGCTTGGGAGGAATCCGATCCTTGACAGGAGTGGCAGGGAAGAGCTGTGTTCATGTACATGTATGTAGGCCCTCAGCCGCCGATTGGGCATGGCAGTACTCCGCTAGGCAGGGCGCTGCCGGCTCTACTTGCTGCAGGAGGGGCTGTTTATTAAATCAATAAAAACATTGCCTCCGAGCATTGGCAAAATAAACACACATATATTATGGAAACTTCAAAAGAGCTGGAGATTTAATTACCAAACACGCCTCCAGTGATCAAAACAAACTCGCAATTTATTTAAAGCGACTATCACTGTGTTTCTAAAATGAAGCCAGTCTGTAAAGCCCCATTCACATCAAGATAGGAAATGCCAGATGTCACACAAATGTGCGTTTTTAGGGGATTTTGTACACGCCGTGGTGCTACACACATAGGGCAGCCTATTCATTTCAATGGCGCGCAGTGGCGGTTCGTCCATAGAGGGCGCTGGGGCGCCACCCCCTCTGGCTCTCGCCCGCCACTGTGTCTAATAACATACATTCATGCATTGCATGAATGTATGTTATTGTTGCCAGCTGTCGCTGGTCTATTCAGAGATGGCCGGAACTTAAGCGCCGGCCACCTGAATAACGGCAGCTGGTTGGCTGTGCGGAAGTGCCTATCAGAGCCAGCGGAGCTCTTTCCGAGTACAGCCCTTGGCTACCCGGATGTCTTATCCTCAGAAATTACGGGGGGTGCGTTCCTTGGATAAGACTGATGGCCATCTCAGCCAATCAGGTTCCCCGATTCTGGTTATCGGTAACCTGATTGGCTGAAGCATCACCAAGGCGGGAGAAGAAATCGAGGGACGTGGAAGGAGTAAGGTAAGTGCATTTTACAGGGCACAGCGGTGACAGTGGGCACAGAGGCGACAAAGGGCACAGAGGCATCAATGGGCACAGAGGCATCAATGGGCACAGCGGTCTTTTTGGCCCAACGTTGGCTGTAGTTCAGAAGTACTACTCCAGTCAGTTAGGGGGATAATATCGTTAAAGCGAAAAAGTGTTGCATTAAAGAGGTAGTGCAATCAGTTGCTGGTAAGCAAAAGAAGAAGACTCCTATTCCAGGGGTAAGCACGGGTGATCAGGCTATAGGCTGAGTAAGATAGGCTGGATACCAATGAGCAGGGGGGGTAAACCTGACTCACCAACTGCTAGCTTGCAGGTCTCCAATCCATGATAAAATGCAAGTAATAGCAATAGAGGGGTCCTTGGAGCTCAAAACCTAGATGCGCACCCGTGTAGATGTACCCTGGTGTATGGAGGACGCCTAACGTTAGTGGGCCCTGAGGACAGGGTTAATGACCACTGATCTATAAGGCTATACGTGCCTCCTGCAATTATCCTTACCTGTCAAATATGTCTCCCTCTGTCTGTTATGAGACCTCGAAAAACTGCAGATTCTGTGGGTGAGTCTCTTGTCCGGAGCTCGGTGGGTGGAGTCGTGATGTCCGTAGACTCCCCGCCCACCTCTACACTCCCCATGTCAACATGCATTTTCTCCTGTGTATTTCTTACACTGAACTTCTGCTATGATCACCAACATCCAGTCAAAACCCAGAAAACTCACCAAATGACTTCAGCATGCCCAATCATGCTGAGGTGTGGAGCAGCCAATCCTGGGAGAGATGGAGAAGAAAGGAGGAGGGGATCTTAAGTACACAGAATGTCTCTCAGGCTCGTGCATGAGATATGTAAATCACCCGTCACTCACAGCAAGGGGAAGACACGGACTCTTTTTTTCTCTAACTCACTGAAAAAAGAAAAGAGGACTGCTCAGAGCTGGATTAAATCTTTGTGGCAAGACTGGGCACAGATGACATGAAATCCTATACTGTACAAGGTGCAAACCTTAATTAAAACATTTTTTAAGGGTTTACATCCACTTTTTGCTTGAAGCTTAATCTTAACCGTGTGCTTTGCAACATTTGTTTTGCAGCGTTTGGGGCACCATTACAAATAAATGGCACCACAAGGGCAATACGCGTTTTTTTTCTGCATTTTGTAAACACTTCAGGAAACACTACTGTGAATGTGGCTTAGACCCCTTTCACACCAAGGCAGTTTTCAGGCATTTTAGCACTAGAAATAGTGCCTGTAAAGCGCCCTAAAAACTGCCTCCCAATCTCTGCAATGGGTGCTTTCACACTGGGGCACTTGCAGGCTGTAGGAAAAGTCCCGCAAGCAGCATCTTTGGGGCGGTTTGGGAGCGCTGCCAAAATTCTCTGCCCATTGCAATGAATTGGCAGCGCTTACAAAGTGCCTGAAAAGTACTTCGGAAGGACCGATACATGGGAGTTTTAACCCCTTTTTGGGGATTCAGAGGCACTAGTTCCCCATAAACTCCCCCTGGTTACATAGACAATTCCATCTAGTTCAACCAACAGAATAAATAAATAGAAAACCTCCATATACTGTACACAATCCCATATACCGTTCATCCAGACTAAGGCAAAAAAAACAAAACAAAAAAATCCAATAAATAAGCAAAACAACAGCTGTGCTATAATAAAAAATCAAAATAGAGAAGCCTCTATATAAAAAATGAAGTGAATAAATTAATAATAAGATGTGAATTAAACTCTCTAAACGTAAATACAAAATGCCCTTAGAGTGAATAAATGATAGAAACCAGAGACACGTGTATTCATACAGAGTCCAATTAATGAACAGTCCATAAATTATGATCTACAGTCCATAAAATTGTGATCCCCAAACAGTGGTGTTGAAATCACAAAAAAAGGGTGTTGAAACAACGATTATCCAGTGCACAAAATGCCAGCATCCAGAAAATGTGAAAAAAGGAAACCTCCACCATAGGAAATAGCTGCCTCTTACCAAATGATATTGATCTCTAGTTAGGAGATCGTACTCGCTTTAGAGGTTGACAATTCCTACAGCTTTCCACCAGGGGAATCCTCCATGCAGATAATCACATCCAGTGCATATACCCATATGTCATGAAAAGAGAACTCGCATAGGCGTGTTTAATGAAATATATAAAAACGCACTTACAATGCAATGCCTGCCCATCTTCCGGGTTCAGCTGGTAACGCGGTGACGTCAGAACGTCACCTGCCCAACGTTTCGTCCCACAGAGAACGTAGTCACTGAAAGTTCACTGTAATGGACCCCTTAAGTATTCACAAATAAACACATTCAGATCAGCCAAGCTTTCCTCATAGCTGAGCTCCTCCATGTCTCTTATCAGTTTGGTTGCCCTTCGCTGCACTTTCTCCAGTTCCCGATATCCTTTTGTGAACTGGTGCCCAAAACTGAAATGTATATTCCAGATAAGGTCTTACCAATGATTTGTACCGATTTAAATTAAAAAATATATATATTTTTTTTTGTTGGCTTTCGAAACTGCAGCTTGGCATTGAATGCCTTGTGATTGGCAGAAGGCAGATCCATAGCCAACAGGCCGTGTTCTATTGGCTATACAGTATAATCCTCTCACTGCCTGCTGCAACTCACAAGGAGAGCACAGACCTGATGGGACAATAGTGTCTCATTTTCCCCTATAAGCCTCTGCCCATTGTTATCATGGGCTGCAAGGAGACTGTTGGCCGTGAAATTAAGAGCCACCTTTAAGTGATTGTAAAGGCAGAAGTTTTTTTTACCTTAAAGTGGATGTAAACCGATTCATGAAATTTGGGCTGTGCACATCTAACTGTAGTGTCTTATCTCTCTTTAAAGCCTAAAGTCCAGTGGCTTTCTCCTGCTCCATTCTTCCGTTATCAGCCTGATAACTTCCGACAAGCTCTCCGACACGTGAGATCAAAGCAGCCTAAAATGTGTGTTGTGGGAGGTTGCTATAAATAGATTAGCAGACAACTTGCACTGTCACAGCAGAGCTCTGCACATTCCTTTGTCTATGTGGAGGGGGGGGGGGGGGCTTTCCTCTAATCATCTCTATTGGCTGTATGCCCAGACTTCACACTCAGTGCTGACCAGGAAGAGAAAATCTCTGACAGGATGAGAGCTTTCTAAAGAATATATAAAGCTGAAAACAGCAGATATACATGCAAGACTTATGTAGCAGGATTTGTTTCATCACTGATTATCATCCGAGTCTGTCCACTTCATTGGGTATATATGTGAAGGTTTACATCCACTAATGTATTAAGATAAAAAACCTTCTGTGAGTAGCAGCCTCCCCAGCACCCACTTATAATACTGTCCAGTGATGTCCACGAGTCCCTCGGCCGCCCGAGACTCTCCCTCTTGATTGGCTGAGACACAGCAGTGGCGCCATTGGCTCCCACAGCTGTCAAAGTGAGTAAGCCAAGAGAGGGGGCGGGACAAACGGCAGCTCTGTTTCTGAATGGTCACACGGAGCTGCAATTCGGCTCGGGTGCCTCCATAGCAAGCTGAAGAGGAGGATCCAGGCTGCTCTGTGCAAAACCAACTGCACAGAGCAGGTAAGTAGAACATGTTTGTTATTTTTATAGAAAGAAAAAACAAGACTTTACAATCACTAAGTAGTAGTAACAGGTGGGATGGGGAGTAGCGAGCGGCAGCAAACATACCGTCTGCTACACAGTGTACAGAGACAGGTACTCTGCCCGTCTCTTTATGCCAACTTATAGCTGGTGTTATCTACCTCCAGTTTCTTTATCAGACGTGATGTAATTATTTCTGAATTTTGTGCAGTGAAAGGGTTAATCCACAAACACAAGAGATTTATTTCCTTGTCGTTACATAAACAATGAGTATCCTCTGTCCTCTCCAACAGGAACTTGTTATTTCAAAACACTTCTAAAAATATTTGCATAAATAACACTCAACTCATCTGAGATCATTTCATTTTTCTATTCTTCCCCCTTACTGGTTAAACCATCTCAGCTCACCTGGAGGTCAAAACAGGACACTAAACTAGTTCCCCTCAACAACGAAGAGTGCTGGGCTAGGATTTGGAACACATACCAACGTTTCATTCACAAGAACTGAACTCTGGAAGCTGTGATGTGCCCCCCCCCAAAAAAAAAAACTGGTCACCAGTTCCTGCAACTTATCTTTCCCCCTCCATCTACTTGTGCACTGTGCCCCTGTGAGAAGGCGGCCATCTTGGTAGGGGCAGGGCTTTGCTTCTTATGTCGGAGCCTCCAGATATACAGTGGTACTTGTGTAAACATGTGCATTCGTATGGATGTGGGCCCCTGGAGCAAAATGATCTCGTGTCCAGGAAAGGAAAGTTTAAAAGCATGGAAACCGAATATGAGAGATTCTATTTCATATGTCAAGATGTGTTTGTGAAAACCAGAGGAGAAAAGTCATATAATGCACAGGTAACATTTGATTTTAGCCTAGAGATGGGATTTAAGTTTTGTGGTAAAGGACTGAAATCACAGATTATGAAGGTGAGGGTAAGTCTTCCAACAGGGATACCCACTCTAAGCATGACTTTTAACCACTTAAGGACCCCTCACTGTATATATACGTCACAACCGAGATATCCATCTTTTCAGTGAGCGATCCTGTAAACGATAACGGTGGTCCCCGAGGCGGATTCGCCGCAAGATCACCATTATCGGCGGCGGGAGAGGGCCCCCCTCCTGCCGCTCTCCCGCACCCTCCGCCGCTTACCGGAGCCGTCGGCAGCGGCGAAGGCGATCGGGTCCTCTCCCCTGCTCTTCTGGGATATGAGTGAGTGCAAGATGGCCCGCACTCGTCTCCATAGCATAGCAGGGTGAGAGTGACGTCAAAACGTCACTTCCGCCCATGCTTCTTAACCACTTAACCCCTGGACCATATTGCTGGTCAAAGACCAGAGCACTTTTTGCGATTCGGCACTGCGTCGCTTTAACTGACAATTGCGTGGTCGTGCGACGTGGCTCTCAAACAAAATTGGCATCCTTTTTTCCTCACAAATAGAGATTTATTTTAGTGGTATTTGATCACCTCTGCGGTTTTTATTTTTTGCGCTATAAACAAAACAAGAGCGACAATTTTGAAAAAGGCCGATACGTATTCTTCTACATATTTTTCGTAAAAAAAAAAAAATCGCAATAAGCGTTTATTGATTGGTTTGCGCAAAAGTTATAGTGTTTACAAATTAGGGGGTATTTTTATGGCATTTTTATTAATATTTTTTTTTTTTTACTAGTAATGGCTGCGATCAGCGATTTTTTTTTCGGTACTGCAACATTATGGCGCACACTTCGGACACATTTTTGGGACCATTGGCATTTTTATAGCGATCAGTGCTATAAAAATGCATTGGATTACTATAAAAATGCCACTGGCAGTGAAGGGGTTAACACTAGGGGGCGAGGAAGGGGTTAAGTATGTCCCTGGGTGTGTTCTAACTGTAGGGGGGGTGGACTCACTAGGGGAAATGACTGATCAGAAGATCAGCATTTCCCCCCGACAGGACCGGGAGCTGTGTGTTTACACACACAGCTCCCGGTCCCCGCTCTGTAACGAGCAAACGCGGGTGCCCGGCGGCGATCGGGCACGCGCCCCTAGTGGTCTGCGCGAGAGCCGACGTTATATTACATGCTCTCGCGCAGGGGAGCCGACCTGCCGCCGTAAAACGACGACGGCGGCTGGTCGGCAAGTGGTTAAAGGGACATTTTTTCAAATGACAAATTATTTATTAATTTTTTTGCATTTTAGTCTAAATATGGGATCTGAGGTCTTTTTGACCCCAGATCTCATATTTAAGAGGACCTGTCATGCTTTTTTCTATTACAAGGGATGTTTACATTCCTTGTGATAGGAATAAAAGTGACCCATGTTTTTTTTTTTTTTTTTAGTGTAAAAAATAGAAACATTTTTTACACGTCCCACTACATTTTTTACACGTCCCGGCGAGCTCGCGCGCAGAGGCGAACGCATACGTGAGTAGCGCCCGCATATGAAAACGGTGTTCAAACCACACAAGTGAGGTATCACCGCGATTGTTAGAGCGAGAGCAATAATTCTAGCCCTAGACCTCCAACTCAAAAGATGCAACCTATAGAATATAAACGTCTTCTACGGAGATTTTTAAGGGTAAAAGTTTGACGCCATACCACGAGCGGGCGCAATTTTGAAGCGTGACATGTTGGGTATCATTTTACTCGGCGTAACATTATCTTTCACAATATAGAAAAAAAAAAATTGGGCTAACTTTACTGTTGTCTTATTTTTTAATTCAAAAAAGTTTTTTTTTTCAAAAAAAAGTGCGCTTGTAAGACGGCTACGCAAATACGGTGTGACAAAGTATTGCAATGACCGCCATTTTATTCTCTAGGGTGTTAGAAATATATATATATAATGTTTGAGGGTTTTTAAGTAATTTTCTAGAAAAAAAAAATGTTTTAATCTTGTAAACACCAAATCTGAAAAACAGGCAAGGTCCCTAAGTGGTTTAAGATGGGATTTGCTCTCACTTTTGGAAGATGTTCTTTCACTTCTTGCTGCATCTCTCGAGATCAAATCTTGCTAAAAGTAGCACTAACAGTAATAAACCTGCTGGAGCGTAAAACTTTTTGGTGTGGGGGAAGTACTAGATCCTCTAATGGAGGAGTAGCCGAGTGTTTTTGATGTCCGAACCCAACCCATTGTAGACGGAGCTCATGTTACCTCGTAAAAAGACATCTACACAGGTCCAAAGACAATTACCAAAATGTTTTCCTCCTTTCTCTTCATTCATCCTCATTGTCCACATGGAACCCACTCTTTATAGAATAAACTAATACTTCCCGTCATATATAGGACATCAGTTTGTCATTTCAGAATGTTCTCTCCAATTATGTGTAAGGCAACTTCCCGACTTGTTGCGCGTTCTTTGAAGGGCGATTTTTTTTCTCAATATGGTCACTGGCACATTTGACGGGAACATTTAGCAACTCACATGGTTGATGATTACAACAGGCACATCTAAGTATGCAGGCATCCGGGGTAAAGCTGTCCACATAGACCGTCCTCCACACCATCGGGTCTCACCTCCGTCAGTCTGCAATTGTGACTGGGAAGACTACCCTGCAGTAGAGAGTTCTGAAAGCGCAGCTTGAAGGGCTTGTGGAGCGCAGCGTGAAAGGGATGACGTTGATGGTGGTGGAGATGGTCAATATGAACAGCTTTACCCCAGATGTCTGCATACTTTGATGTACCCAACTTAACCAGTTGGTAACCGCCTTATAGCCAAAATACGGCTACAGAGCGGTTCCTGTACTCTAGGAGGGCGTCAATGTACGTCCTCCCAGAGACTGCGTTGTGCGCGCCCGAGCGGGCGCGCACACGCGATCGCCGGTGCTTGCCGGGTCTACTGGACCCGCAGCAACAGCACTCGCGGTAAGGAGCCAATGGACGCGGCTCCTTACCACGTGATCGCGCCGTCCAATGACGGCGCAATCACATTTGTAAACAAACCCTGCGGCTGGGTCACATGCAGGTCATCTCTCTCCTCTCCTCACACCGTTGCAGCGTGAGAGGAGAGGAGAGAGATTTTTTCAAATCATAGTAAGTGCCAGCAGTGCCCAGCAATCCCCAGCAGTGCCCAGCAGTGCCCCATCTTTACCCCAGCAGTGCCATCTGTCCCCCAGGAAGTGCCATCTGTCCCCCAGGCAGTGCCATCTGTGCCCCACTAGTGCCATCTGTGCCCCACTAGTGCCATCTGTGCCACCTGTGCCCCACAAGTGCCCCAACAGTGCCACCTGTCCTACACCAGTGAACACCAGTGCCACAAAAGTACCACAACACTGCCACATCAGTGCCACAACACTGCCACCTGTGCCCATAAGTGCCCATAAGTGCCACCTGTGCCCATAAGTGCCCACAAGTGCCGCCTGTGCCCACAAGTGCCGCCTGTGCCCACGAGTGCCGCCTGTGCCCACACCAGTGCCGCCTGTGCCCACACCAGTGCCGCCTGTGCCACACCAGTGCCGCCTGTGCCACACCAGTGCCGCCTGTGCCACACCAGTGCCGCCTGTGCCACACCAGTGCCGCCTGTGCCACACCAGTGCCGCCTGTACCAAACCAGTGCCGCACCAGTGTCATCTGAGCCACACCAGTGTCATCTGAACCACATCAGTGCCGCCTGTGCCCATCAGTGCCACCTGTGCCCATCAGTGCCGCCTGTGCCCATCAGTGCCGCCTGTGCCCATCAGTGCCACCTGTGCCACACCAGTGCCGCCTGTACCAAACCAGTGCCGCACCAGTGTCATCTGAGCCACACCAGTGCCACACCAGTGTCATCTTTGCCACATCAGTGCCGCCTGTTCCCATCAGTGCCACCTGTGCCCATCAGTGCCGCCTGTGCCCATCAGTGCCACCTGTGCCACACCAGTGCCGCCTGTACCAAACCAGTGCCGCCTGTACCAAACCAGTGCCGCACCAGTGTCATCTGAGCCACACCAGTGCCACACCAGTGTCATCTGAGCCACATCAGTGCCGCCTGTGCCCATCAGTGCCACCTGTGCCCATCAGTGCCACCTGTGCCCATCAGTGTCACCTGTGCCCATCAGTGCTCATCTGCACCCCACCAGTGCTCATCTGCACCCCACCAGTGCTCATCTGCACCCCACCAGTGCTCATCTGCGCCCCACCAGTGCCATCTGCGCCCCACCAGTGCCATCTGTGCCCCACCAGTGCCATCTGTGCCCCACCAGTGCCATCTGTGCCCCACCAGTGCCACACCAGTTCCACCTGCACCACTGCAGTGACGCCTGTGCCCACCAGTGCCGCCTGCTAATCAGTGACCCCAGAGCCACAGCAGTGCAACCAGAGCCACACCAGTGCCACATTTGCCCATCAGTTACACCTGCGCCACTGCAGTGCCACTAGTGCCCACCAGTGTTCTGCAGTCCAGCCTCACTAGCCACCAGTATGGCAAAAAAATGTTTTACCACCGAGCAGGCCTTCCAGAAACTATGGGCGTCTGATGACAGCTGTGAGGAGTCTCTGTCCGATTCCGATTCGGCCTATGAGCCCGTAACAGGAAGCGGGTCTGATACTGATTCAGAGGAGGAACCTGTGCCCGTTAAAAGAAGGCGTTCTGGCGTGGAGCAGCCTACTACTAGTGCAGTGCCGTCCACCTCGCAAGCAGTGCCGTCCACCTCGCGAGCAGTGCCGTCCACCTCGCGAGCAGTGCCGTCCACCTCGCGAGCAGTGCCGTCCACCTCGCGAGCAGTGCCGTCCACCTCGCGAGCAGTGCCGTCCACCTCGCGAGCAGTGCCGTCCACCTCGCGAGCAGTGCCGTCCACCTCGCGAGCAGTGCCGTCCACCTCGCGAGCAGTGCCGTCCACCCCGCGAGCAGTGCCGTCCACCCCGCAAGCAGTGCCGTCCACCCCGAAAGCAGTGCCGTCCACCCCGAAAGCAGTGCCGTCCACCCCGAAAGCAGTGCCGTCCACCCCGAAAGCAGTGCCGTCCACCCCGCAAGCAGTGCCGTCCACCCCGCAAGCAGTGCCGTCCACCCCGCAAGCAGTGCAACAAAGGTCAGGCACCAGTAGGGTGTCCTCTCTGCCCCAAAGGGATAGGGGCCATGCCAGCCTTCCCTATGGCCTTCAAAACCCCCTGTGGCTGCCTTCGAATTCTGGAGCATCAAGTATCCCCCCTTTCACCGCCCAACCAGGTGTACAGGTGAACACCGATAATTTTGACACGATTGATTTTTTTCATTTAGTTTTTACAGACGAATTATTGTCATCTATTGTGGCCCAGTGCAATCTCTACGCTCAGCAATTTATTCTAAGCAACCCCGATTCCAGCTATGCCCGCCCCTTTCATTGGAGAGACCTGACCGTAGAGGAGTTTAAAATATTCTTAGGCCTGACCTTCAATATGGGTCTCTCAAAAAAAAACAAAGGGTACTCCTATTGGTCTACCAAAGCCATCCACCACATGCCCGTCTTCTCATCCCGTATGCCCAGATCCCGATACTTCATGATTCTACGGTTCCTCCACTATAATGACAACACCCAGTGCCCTCCCCGAAATGACCCTGCTTTTGACAAATTATTTAAAATTCGGCCACTTCTAAAAAAAAATTCTGAAAAATTCCCCCAGTTATATACCCCTCAACAAAATATATCAATAGATGAGTCCCTTGTAAAATTCCACGGCAGGCTGGGCATCAAACAATTCATCCCAAGCAAAAGGGCCCGATATGGGGTGAAGATGTACAAACTGTGTGACCGAGACACGGGGTACATCTACTCCTTCATTGTTTACGAAGGGAAGGACTCCCAACTACATCCCCGCGAATGCCCCGAATACATCGGAACAAGTGGAAAAGTCGTCTGGGAGCTCATCTATCCACTACTTGGAAAAGGATACCACCTTTACGTGGACAATTTTTATACCAGCTTGCCCCTGTTTAGAAATCTTTACCGGAGAGACACCCCAGCATGTGGCACAGTGAGAATAAACAGAAAGGGCTTCCCCCAAAAATTGTTGAATCAGAAGCTGAGACGAGGAGAGACGACGTCTTTACGGAACCAGGAGCAATTGGCTGTCAAGTGGAGGGACAGACGAGATGTCCACATGCTCACCACCATCCACAATGACACCTACGTGGAAGTCCCCAAAAGAAGCGGCCCAGTGCAGAAACCATCTTGTGTCTACGACTACAATTTATTTATGGGTGGCGTAGACTTCAATGACCAGATGATTGAACCCTATCTTCCCTCCCGAAAATCCCGTCACTGGTATAAAAAAGTGTCCATTTACTTTTTCAGTTTGGCCTTCTATAACTCTTATGTTATCTACAAAAAAGCAACACAGAATCCCGTTCCATATCTACTCTACCAAGAAGACGTTATCACCGCCCTTTTGTTCCCTGAAATGCCACCAGACATTCTTCGCACTGATTGCGTGAGCAGACTTCACGAACGGCAGTTTCCTGACAAAATCCCCCCCCGTCGAACAGGTGCAGCCCGTCAGAAGAAATGTCGGGTGTGCGCCAGAGGAGGAGTCAGAAGAGACACAACAGTTTATTGTCCCGATTGTCCCTCCCAACCAGGCCTCTGTTTAGGTGCATGTTTCCGCCGTTACCACACTATTGAAAATTATTAGGTAAACAAAATTCAAATTCCCTGTCATTTTCCTCCACACCCCTTATGCCACTGCACTCTACATACCTCTGCCTTCTCCGGAACCGACCCTGGACTGTTATACGACCACGATTTTGCCTAATGCTAAAAATACCTCTGCTTTCTCTGGAACTGACCCTGGCTTGTTATACGACCACTCTTTTGCCTAACCCTAAACTGTACCTACATCTGCCTGCTCTGGAATTGACCCTGGACTGTTTGACCACGTTTTTTGCCTGCCCCTTGGATTGATCTTTTACCCTGCTATGCTAGTGGGAACACAGGGGTCTCACACATGTGAGGGGCTCCAGAATTGTTTTTCTGGATGAAAAAAATAATTTTTTAGTTTTCTCATTCCCAGATTAGGGTCTGGTTGCCCGGAGGCTTCAAAGAGATTTGGGTGGGAGAAGCCTCTACCCCTGTCCCCATTCTTTCCTGGCCTTACTACCAGGACCAATATTTTGGCACTGCTGGCTATGTACCGACTATGAACAATATTGCTGCCTGGACAATTCCATTCATTGTCGCTGACCACGTCCCTGCCTGCTGCCTGGATCAGGGCTCTCCTCCTGTGGACAATTGCACTACTAAAAACACAGGTAATCCTTTTTTTTTGTACCCATTACTCAGCAGAATGTATTTTAGGGTGTAATTCTTGGTATGTACATGCTGTGTTAGAAATATGAAGGGCCTTCAAAAATGTGATAGATTGTAAGGAAATTGGATGTGTAATTTGTGTCCCTACAACACCTGATGGTGCTTCTTGGATGTTGGGTCTCTATGTGGCCAGGCTGTGTAAAAGTCTCACACATGTGGTATCGCCATACTCAGGAGGAGCAGCAGAATATATTTTGGGGTGTAATTTTTGCTATGTACATGCTATGTGTTGGAAATATCCTATAAATGGACAACTTTGTGTAAAAAAAATGCGTTTTCATTTTTTTTCCACATTTTCCAAAAACATCTGCAAAAAAATGAACTGTTCAAAAGACTCATTATGCCTCATAGATTATACGTTGGGGTGTTAGCTTTCCAAAATGGGGTCACTTTGTGGGCGTTTCCATTGTCCTGGTGCTCCAGGGCCTTCAAAAGTGTAATAGGTGGTTGAGAGATTAGATGTGTAATTTATGCTCCTAGAATGCTTGAAGTTGCTACTTCGGTGTTGGGCCTCTGTATGTGGCCACGCTGTGTAAAAGTCTCACACATGTGGTATCGCCATACTCAGGAGGAGCAGCAGAATATATTTTGGGGTGTCATTTGTGGAATATACATGCCATGTGAGAGAAATAACCTGTTATAATGACAATATTGGTATGAAAAAAAAAAATCTTAATTTTGCAAAGAATTGTGGGAAAAAATGGCAAATTCAAAAAACTAACTATGACTCTTACTAACTACCTTGGAATATCTACTTTCCAAAAAGGGGTCATTTGGGGGGTATTTGTACTTTATTGGCTTGTTAGGGTCTCAAGAAATGAGAGAAGCTGTCAGTACTTCAGGTGTGATCAAATTGTTCAATTTTCAGAAATTGGTACCAAAGCTTGTAGACCCTATAACTTTCACCCAGACTAAATAATATCCAAATTTTTTATTTTTTTTTACCAAAAATATGTAGCAGTATGCATTTTAGGCCAAATGTATGAGGAAAATTACTTTTTTACAAAATGATATGATAGAAATGAAGAAAAATTCATTTTTTTACAAAATTTTTGTTCTTTTTTCATTAATAGCGGGGAAAAAAAAAACGCAGAGGTGATCAAATACCACCAAAAGAAAGCTCTATTTGTGGGAAAAAAAGGACAAAAATTTCATTTGGTTACAGTGTTGTATGACTGAGTTATTGTCATTCAAAACGTGAGAGCACCAAAAGCTGAAAATTGGTCTGGTTATTAAGGGTGTTTAAGTGCCCAGTTGTCAAGTGGTTAAAGCGGTGGTTCACCCTCCTTCACATCATTAGACCATTACATTCGGCATCGTAGCGCGAGCTACGGTATGCCGGTCTTAAATTTTTAATCCCCGTACTCACTGTGCTATCGATGATTGAAGAATCCGACTCCCGCGGGGAATGGGCGTGCCTATGGAGAGGGAGGATGATTGACGGCCGGCTCTGGCACGTCACGCTCCCCGAAGACAGCCGGAGTAGGTCTCGGCTATTCACGGCGCCTGCGCACAGGCTATGCGCAGGCGCCGTGAATAGCCAAGCCTATTTCGGCTATTTCCGGAGAAGCGTGGCGTGCCAGGGCCGGCCGTCAATCACCTTCTCTCACCATAGGAACGCCCATTCCCCGGATTCTTCAATCATCGATAGCACAGTGAGTACGGGGATAAAAAATGTAAGACCGGCATACCGTAGCTCGCGCTACGATGCCGAATGTAATGGTATAATAAAAAAAACATTTTTTTTTTTTTTTAACAGGGTGAACCCCCGCTTTAATCATCAACCATGTGAGTTGCTAAATGTTGTACCTTCATTAACCACTTAAGGACCCCTTCATGCCGATATACGTCGGCAGAATGGCACAGCTGGGAACAGTCACGTACCTGTACGTGTCTGTTTAAGGCCCAGCCGTGGAGTCGCGAGCGCGCAGCCGGCGGCACGCCGAAGCTCCGTGACCGCTCCCGTGGGACCAGATTGCCGCCGGTGTCCTGTGATCGGTCACGAGAGCTGAAGATCGGGGAGAGGTGTGTGTAAACACACCTTCCCTGTTCTTCATTGTGGCAATGAAAGGCGATCAATGACGTCACACATCCAGCCCCGCCCCCCTACAGTTAGAAACACATATGAGGTCACACTTAACCCCTTTAGCGCCCCCTAGTGGTTAACTCCTAAACTGCAATTGTAATTTTCACAGTAACCAGTGCATTTTTATAGCACTTTACGCTGTGAAAATTACAATGGTCCCAAAAATGTGTCAAAAGTGTCCGCCATAATGTCGCAGTCATGAAAAAAACAAAACGCTGATCGCCGCCATTAGGAGTAAAAAAAAATAATAATAATAATAAAAATGCCATAAAACTATCCCCTATTTTGTAAACGCTATAAATTTTGCGCAAACCAATCGATAAACGCTTATTGCTATTTTTTTTACCAAAAATAGGTAGAATAGGTATCGGCCTAAACTGAGGAAAAAAAAAGTTTTTTCATATCTTTTTTTGGAGATATTTATTATAGCAAAATTTAAAAAAATATTGCATGGGGGGGGGGGGAATAAAAACCTAATGGGGTTTTAAAATGTACTTATTCTATTGAACCTTTATGTACTGTGCTCTTTAAGGGAAATAAAAAACAGCAGTAGAATCCACAATGAAAGTAGATGGCAGAAAATAAAGGGACGGAGCTAAAGCGTAGCAAGAGTAATTATAATCCTAGAAAGAGGTCAGAGACCACAGAGGAGCAAGAAACAAATTAGTTAAATTTCTAGTTCTCATAAATGTAGCAATTATTCAATGAATATAAAAAGCCGGTCTCTGAGCAAACGCTGAATTGGAACACAGAGCTGTTATCACATAGCATTTTAATGACAAATGAGATCTGTAAAATCTTTGACTTCCTTCTCTGGGGGGGTAAAAAAACACCACCATGAAAACTGCTACATTAAAATGAATGAAGGTACTGAAGGGTGCGGTACATGCTAGAAGATTTCTACTGTGCTCCCCAAGGAGCCTGCAAAGCATTGTACCATGACCAATGGATGGAGGGTGCAGTTTCAGGCTCCTGTAGACAAGTCGTACAGCTTTCTTCCTGTACTTCAAATTAGAAAATAGCAGGGCTTGTGAATGAAGTAGGAGCATGCTCAGTGTCCTCTCAGTCCATTGACAACTACAAGCCATCTGCCGCGGTGGAAGGACAGTACTTTTTTTTTTTTTTTCTCTTAAAGATTGCTGTGAAAGAATGATGTGGTATGTGGGTGATGTCTCGCACAGCCTCACCGATTTGGAAATGTGACAGCAGGTGCAGGGAGAGGAACCCCCACCCACTGTCACAGGAAGGTGATCAGAGGTGGGGCTTGTACCTAATAAATACGGGTGTAACATGAAGCATGCTCCAAAAAGGTGAGCTTATCCTTTAAGGCAGGGGTCTCAAACTGGCGGCCCTCCAGCTGTTGCAAAACTACAAGTCCCATCATGCCTGTGGGAGTCATGCTTGTAAGTTGTAACTGTCAGCCTTGTAATTTCGCAACAGCCGGAGGGCCACCAGTTTGAGACCTCTGCTTTAAGGCCATATAGTTACATAGTAGGCGAGATTGAAAAAAGTCCATCAAGTCCAACCTATACATTTTTTATTTTGCTAGACTTGCTTGGGCCAGGGCAGGTCTTAAATGTTATTAAACTAGAATCCAAACCCAAAATGTAATGCTGTATATTTCAGCTTACAAGTCTTTAGATGGGTTTGCATTAGATTCTTGGACTTTCCCTTTATTTTTACCTGGTGATCCTCCAAGTCCAATATTTTTCAACTTTAACACACAAAGCTGTCCAGCAAAAGCATCTGTTAGCGGGTTGAGACAAACCATTTAAAGTAACTAAAAGGCAAAACATTTTCTTTTTTAGTATTGGATAGAATGAAGAGGGATTAGAACCCGTATCCCAGTTATGGAAATTAACCCTTTCTACTTCCTGTCCCAACCCTACATGAGAGTGAAAATAAAAGAAAACCTTAAAGGAGTTGTAAAGGAAAACATTTTTTTTTGCTGAAATGACTGTTTACAGGGTATAGAGACATAATAGTTAACCGATTCCTTTTAAAAATGATTAAAAATAGATAAAAAAAACAATCATATAATGTACCTACAGTTTCAGTTTCGTTTTTGCATGTTTCTTGCTTCTCTGCTGCACAGAGCCAATACAGGGCAGTGATGGTTTGGAAAACGAAACTGATTGGTGCTGAGGGGTTTTAGACACACAGTAATCACACCTCCTTGATTAGTGACCACAGAGAGAAAGCTCCCATGACTTTTTTCATCAAGAAACAGACAACCAGGAAGTGTTCAGAACAGAGAAGGATTAGAGCAAAAACGAACAACGAGGACATGAAACCAGGACTGCACTAAGGTAAAGGAAGCTATTTAGCTAAAAAAAAATTTTTCCTTTAGTGACCCTTTAAATTTAGACTCCATTCACACAGGGGCAACACGACTTCCAGTGCGACTTTGAGGGGCAACTTACAAGGCAACTTCAAGCTGCCTCCAGGACAGGAGGCTTTCCAGTGGCCAATCAAACAAGAATCAGCTCTGTGGGAGGGAGGGGGGAGGGAGGGGCTTGCCTGAGAAATGTATGTTCTCTTCCTGTATTGTTGCTTCTGTTAAGAAAGTGATCCGACTTCTGAGGTGACTTCCACTGAAATCAATGGGTACAAGTTGCCTAGAAGTCGGATTAAAGTAGTACAGGAACCTTTTCTGAAGTCAGTAGTGTACATTAAGACGGCTCCATTCACTTATATTGATTTTCTCTTGCAGCGCGACTTGAAGTCGGATCCAAAGTCGTCCCTGTGTGAATCGGCTCTTAAAGCGTTAAAAAAAGGAAAACTTTTTTTTTTTTTTTAAATAACAAACATGTCATACTTACCTCCACTGTGCAGTTCGTTTTGCACAGAGTGGCCCATTGGTGGCTGTCTCTGGTCCTCCCCGCAATTAGTCACCAGTCATGCGAGAGCTTGCATGGTGGTCACTAATTGCGGGCGCCATAGCCGCTCACTGTATCACTCGGCCCCACCCCTCCGCGTCACTGGATGTGATTGACAGCAGCACCAGCCAATGGCTGCGCTGCTCTCAATCCATCCGCTCTAGACAATCAGCGGCCAGGCTGAGTGGCCAAGAGGATCACGGGACCGCGCGCGGGACTTTCGAGGAGTCAGGTAAGTATAAGGGGGGCTCGAGGGGGCCGGCAGTATCAGATGATTTCTCACCTTAATGAATAGATTGCATTAAGGTGAAAAAACATTTTCCTTTACAACTCCTTTAAGGTTGTCACCTGAACAGGAATAGAGGGAAATCTTTCTGTCGGGGCACGAGTTCTGATGACACCGGTTACAACCTGGGATTCCCCAAAAAAACTTTGGATTGATTTCCTCTAACTCCCTGTTTAGGCCGACAACCAATCACATTTGCAGCACCATGGCAACTGCAGATCAAAAATGAAGGCACCTTCAACATGGGGTAGATTCTGTTCCGATCAGCTCACAGATCCCATTACTTCACTTTTTTTGTGTCATACCAATACAAACAAAAGAAATAAACATTAGAATGCCTAAGGCCCCTTTCAAACATGCGGACCGTATGTCCGTATTTCATCCATCCGTTTTCGGATGAAATATGGACATACATGTATCCCTATGGGTTCTCGTATGTCAGCGGATGAACATCCAATCTCATCGGTCCCCGCAATGGTCCGTTTCTGCAGACGGAGGAAAGTCCTATTTCTCCATCCGTCTGCGGATCGGATCAGATGAACGCGGATAGACGGTCCGTGTTCATCCGATCCCCCCATAGAGGAGAGCGGAGATCTGAAAGGGTGGTCCCTGCACAGTGTGTAGGGACCGCCCTGTCATTGCTGGCTCAGCGGGGATCAACGGAGTGACCCCGCTGAGCAAGCGGATGAGAAAGCTACGAATCTTCGCGGGATCCGTACATGTGAAAGGGCCCTTGCAAGAATTTTCGGAGCAAAGTGCATTATCTGACAGAAATGTAGGGGTGCCAATATTTTTGCCAATGACTATAGGAAAAATCCGGGAAGTTTCTCCCTCACTTACTTTTCAGAACGTATGAAACAAAAAAAAAAAACACAACCTCAATTATCAAAAATGTGTTTTACAACATGCTTTATGGTGGCAGATTTACAAGGGCAGCCCTAATTCAGTCTGCTCAAGGAAAAAAACAAGCTAATTTTAGCATCCGATTCAATAAGAAAGTGCAAAGTCCAGTAATCCACAGCAAGACATTAGATTACCCTGATAAATAATAATATAAATCTGAATTGATTGCTATAGGTTACTGCATTGTTGGAAGGAGAAAGCATTGCTGCAAGCAATGGGCAAGTACATGGGTCAATGTCATGCACTGCAAGGAACTGACCAGAATCTGCATTGATGTTGCTGGCAATAATTCAGCTATGGCACAGAGCGTAAACACACTGATTTAATGACCACACTTAGGTCAATGAAGTCAGGAATGAGGGAATGAGGACTGTTTGTTGTGTTGGGAGTTTTATCTATTGGCTTACAAGAGCAGTACGATTACTGTGCAAACAGTGACAGCATGTGAGGACAGGAGGGGGAGACAAGACTTTGCTCCCCCTCCGCACATCCGACCAAGGAAATTCTTTAGGCTCTCCATAAATACCAATTTCACAAAGGATTTACAGCTGTATTAAACCCCAAAACAAAAATGTAATGTATTGAAGCTCACCAATCATTAGATTTGTATTAGCGAGACACCACTCTGGACTATGCCCATACAGCATAGGGGGCACAGGAGACGGCACCACTGCCAGTCGATTTTGATACAGTAAAGAATTGAAACCAAACTCCAGCTCACATTTTATAATCACTTACAGCACATTGTTTTTTTCCTTTTGGAAAAAAGGTTTTACATGAATAAATAAAAGCTCATTTTAAATCACTTGCCAGTTGTAAAGGGGTTGTCTCATGAATGTAATTTGATACATTCTGCTGGAGAGTGTGTGCTTTTGAAAAATCAACACATTTTCTGTCTGGTTGACCAGATGACCACCAATGTAATGAAACACTTCCCCACAAACAACCAATATAATGGCACCTTTCACCAATGAATTTTCACTGTCTCCAGTTATTTATAGGCCTTTATTATTATTCATTACATTTCATGATAAAATTACTGAACAGATTTTTGTCATATAGAGCAGGGTAGACGGTACAAAATGATCCAGTCGGGAATCGAAGACAACAAGCCAACCATAATATATATAGTATACTACAGCGCTACTAAATTAATAATTACAGAAAAAAATGGGTTCATGATTAAGTCACGTGTCCAGTGACGTAACACGTAGGGAGGAGCCTACAGTGACGGGACGATCGAATCCGAAGCTATCGGATCCGACTGAGGAGACTGCACACTGAGCGGCGTATCATGCTTATTACAAGCGGGGATTCGTGAGTGCATATGCTGATGTTTTGGCTCATTTTTCCCATCTGATCTTTTATATTGCGCAATGGGGTTTCCTCTCTTTTCTTACACATATTTGCCATTGAGTGCCCGCTCACTGGACTGCAGCAGCTGAAGTGCTGGGATCTGTGATCTGAGTGAGGGAAGGCATCGTATGTTTTTTCCTCATTGGGACTTATTATTGGTTGATCACTGTGCACATGTTTGAGGATTCGACACATGGTGGATGTTTGATCAGTGTCACGTTCGTTCACAGCATTTGTTTTCTATGGAGATTTGGTTAAGCCAACCATAATATTAGTTTATTTATATATCAGTAACATACATTACACTATTATTAAACTATTATTACACATCCAAATTTATCAGTCTAACCTCCTCCTTTGACCTGAAGCAATGGATACATGCTTCTACTCACTCTGAAGGCAAAAACCCTTGACCTTCTTCTCTCCCACCTCTGCACAATCTCTATCCATTCCTTATTTCCAATAACTACCTTATTAGTTTCATCCTTTCCCTCTTCTCCACCTCCTCTCCCTCCAACCAAGCGCCCAACAGTTATGCCTCATACACACGTACGGGATTTCCGACGGGAAAAGTTGACGTCGGAAATCCCGAGGGGAAAGCAGAGAACCTGCTTGGTTCAGTCTTTCTCCTACAGGAAAACTGCTTTGGTGCTTTGGCCAGGAATCCCGGCCGTGTGTATGCTCCATCTCAGTTTTTCCTATAGGAAAACGGCCAAAAACCGCCAGACAAAAGTTGGATTTCCTGGCAGGAAAAAAAGAGAACTGGTTCTCTTATTTTTGTCCAGCGTTTTTTCTACCGGAAAAACTGCGAGGAGCATACACACGGCCGGAATTCCCGGCCAAAAGCTCTCCTCACAGTTTTCCCATCGGCGGAACGGATCGGATGAATACAGACACACGGTCCCTATTCATCAGATTCCCCATAGGGGAAAGCAGAGCAAAGACAGGGCGGTCTCTGCACAGTGGGCGGGGACCGCCCTGTCCGCCGACAGCTCAGCGGGGATTACGGAGGAATCCCCGCTGAGCCAAACGGGCTAACGGAGCGGATCAATTACGGATCCGCTCCGGGTGAAAAAGCCCTTACCCATAGAAACCTACGCCATCTCAACCCTTTTGTGTACTCTGCTACTGACCACCTCTATGAAAAAAATCTCACCCCTATCCTGCACTGACCTAGCCACTTCTGTGTTTAACGCTTCACTTCTAGCCTCACTGGACACACCAAATAAAGCCCGCCCCTACAACCTTGGCAAACAGATGACAAAAGAAGTCTGAAAAAACATAGCCGTGCTCATGAGCGCCTGTGGCGTAAGATCAAGTCTCAGAAAGATTTCAACCAATATAAATCTTCCCTCCAAAAATCCAATTCCAGCCTGCTCACTGGCAAGCAGACCTATTTTATCACCCTCATTAACAATTTCTCATCCTGTCCCTGTCAACTTTTCTCTACCTTCAAATCTAATTCGTCCTCTACTGGCTCCACCCACTACCTCACTCATTGCCTAGGAGATCACCAATCACTTAAAACAGAAGATTCATAAAATTTGTGAAGAGATCTCTGCTGTTCAGATACCCTCCACGCTTTACACTTCATGCCCACGGGTATAATCACTACTTCCCTCATTCAAGCCCACCACTATAGACAAGGTTGTTAAACTACTTGCCAATGTCCAGCTAACCACCTGCCCTCTGGATCCTGTTCCCTTGCAAATGCTACGTTCACCCTCTGGTTCCATTCTGCACTCTCTAACCCACATCTTCAAATTCTCCCTCTCTTCTGGCATCTTCCACAACTCTCCAGTACATGCACTAGTCAGCCCCATACTTAAAAAGCCCTCACTGGTCACCCAACCAATCTCAACAACCTCTCCTTGCTCCCCTTTTTATCCAAACTCCTTGACCATCTGGTCTACAACCGACTGAGCGACCACCTTGCTGAGAATGGTATTCTTGATCCCCTTCATTCCCAAAACTCTCAAGGGACTTTGAGACTCCAAAAACTAACAATCTATGAATGGCTAAAACCAATGGACACTATTCTGTACTCCTACTCCAGGACCTTTCTGCTGCTTTGACAAGGTTGACCACCCCTCCAAAAACTCCACGCCTTTGGTCTCCATGATCGTACACTGGTTCTCTTCCTACTTATTCAACCGCACCTTTAGCGTTACTTAAAATTCTACTTCCTCCTCTGCTTTTCCTTTCTCTGTTGGGGTCCCCCAAGGTTCTGTTCTTGGATCTCTCCTATTTTCAATCCACACCTCCTCCCTGGGTCAGCTGCTAGCCTCCCTCGGCTTCCAATACCATCTCTACGCTGACGACACCCAAATCTATTTCTCTGCCCCTCAGCTTACTTCCTCCGTCTAACGTATCAATTTACTAACAGATAAATCAGTTTGGATGTCACACCACTTATTCAAACTCAATCTATCCAATACCGAAGTTATAATTATTTCCCCCCCCCCCCAAGTGCCCCTTCCCCTGATCTCTCCTTCAAAATCCATGGCACAACTATAAGCCCATTCCCACATGCTAAGGTCCTAGGTGTAGTCCTGGACTCTCCTTTAAGCCCCACGTCAAATTACTGTCCAAGTCTTGCCACCTCCACAACATCTCCAAAATACACCCCTTTCTAACCAATGACGCAACAAAACTCTTAATTCAATCCCTGGTCATCTCTCGCCTCCACTATTGCAACTCCCTTCTCATTGACTTATATCTACATAGTCTATCGCCCCCTTCAATCCATCATGAATGCTACTACCAGACTCATCCACCTTACCAATTACTGTGTCTGCTACTCTTCTCTGTCAATCCCTCCACTGGCTTCCGCTCACCCAACAAATTAAATTCAAAATATTGACAACTACTTACAAAGCCATCCACAACTTCGCCCCCAGCTACATCACTAGTCTAGTCTCAAAATACCAACCTAATCGTTCTTCGTTTATCTCAGATCTCCTGCTCTCTAGCTCCCTCGTCACCTCCTCCCATGCTCGTCTTAAGAACTTTTCTAGAGCCCCTCTAATCTTATGGAACTCCTTACAACAATCTGTCTGATTATCCCTTACTCTATCATCTTTTAGACAATCCTTGAAAACCCTCATCTTCAGAGAAGCCTATCCTACCAACACCTAACAACGGTATGTCTATTTTCTCCATCAGCTAACCCCCCACAGTTATTACCTTTTGTTTCACTTGACCCTCCCTTCTAGATTGTAAACTCTAATGAGCAAGGCCCTCCGATTCCTCCTGTATTGTAACTGTACTGTCTGCCCTCATGATGTAAAGTGCTGCGCAAACTGTTGGTGCTATATGAATCCTGAATAATAAAAAAAATTACACCAATGTGCCATGAACTATACATCAAATTATTTTATCCGGGGATTACCCAAGACCCTAAAAATTTAAATTATTATAAGGGTTCCTCTGTGGTAAAAAGCTTGAGAATGGTTACTTTAGAACTGCCCCCGGTTGTTAATGCCCATTTGCATTGATAAAACATTTTTGCAAATAATTATCCTTGGAGAATACCGGTATCTCATTTTATTGAGAATCTTTTTAGACGTACAATTCCGTGATGTTTGCTTTCATCGAGGGCCCATTCACTCTTTTCCACTCTTATTGCGTAAAGGAAGCCCATCCAAATTAAAGGGCTGGCAATGCACCAGAACATACTTACGTTTTTCTAACACGTACAGTGTGTGTGTTACCTTGCCGTGTGGTGTGCTGCAACTGATGTGTCTCAGAGGTGCATTGTCTTAGTGCCTTGGTGGTTGACCCAGCACTGTCAAATGACAGCAAGGAGAACACTTGGCTCCAATTAGCAAGATTCTGAACTTACACAAGGTTGTCCATCTTCGCTCCCAGCAGCTAAATGGATTGGTGGGAGATTTCTGTGCAAGAAGGTTGAAGATGCAGCATAAAGCCATGTGCAAGAGGTGTCCTAAAATAGAGATTGTAGGGCTAACTCTCCATTAACACAGGTGGTAGAGCCAAGGAACACCTAGCTCCCATGCTGGCCCACAGGCTGGAGGTGAATCCAACCAGTAGAAGCAATTAAATCCAATAGGACAATTAGGCTCGAACAAAGCTAGCTTAAATGAGATCGAGGTGAATGGCTCAGTATATCCTTTCAATCCTGTGGGGGCACTTGGCAGGTGTTAGAAATTTGCACAGTGTGCCAGCTTTTTGTACTTGAGGGAACGCAGCTTCGTGGTCCAACTTATTCCTATGAAAAGGTTTTCCTAGAAAATGAATATGGTTTGGTTTGAAGTTGTAGTTGGCATGTAATCATGAAAGGCAAAATAAATTAAACTCTAGGCACAACCTGTGTGTGTTGATTCCTAAGACTTCAAGATGGACAGATAAAACATGTGCCTAGCACTTTCTTGTATACAAGCCCATCAATCAAATAGAATATACAGTAAATGCTCGAATTTACTTTACTCATCTTCACCTTGCAACCAGCAATATTTACATCCTGAAACAAGGCATTCTGCATGCAAATGACAAGTTTAGATTTCCCTGTTTCACTTTTACATAGAAGTTTCCAGCATCAGAGCCTATTGACACAGCTGTCAGGAGACCGAGTAGACCCTTGACATTCACCAAGCACTATTTTTATAAATCAGGAACTGTGAGACAGTTTGTGGCTTTCATTTGGTACCTTCAGCAAACTTCCTGCATTCCGGAGATTCAAAATCTGTGTTAAAATTGATTATAATCTGTAATGGGCACTCCCTCCACAATACGCCATTCGGTTTCACATATTTGTACACGCTGTATTGGGCAATCAGAATTCACTGAAATTAAAATGTTGGTCATTGCTCTAAATACATAACACAATGGGCATATTTGTCTTTACCTAAAGGCTGTTTATTTAGATAAGGTGTGAGAATGGTTCATGGTCTAATAATGCCTTGTTTCCGCTGAGCGGATAGTTTCGGTACGGTTCGGTGTGGTACGCCATTCTGAAAGCGGCCCATACAACCGAACCATTCTGGGTCCTGCTTCAGATGTTGGGCCATAGAAAATGGTACGGTTCGGTTAGGGTGGAGCAACAATACATTCCACTGATTGGCGGACACGCTAGGCATTTTTCTGAACCCTGTATGGACCCTGACGGTCCGACTTGCAGTGGAAACGCTCACCAGAATAGACCGAACCCTTCTAACCGTTCCAAACTGTACTGACCCGAACTGTTCCGTTCAGTGGCAACGAGGCATAAATCACCCATCATAGTACCCTAAAAAATGTCCACCCATCCTTTAAATTTGCTCTTCTCCCAGCCCTGAAGCTTGATACACAATCAAAAGGTTGTAGAACGTTCAAAGAAAAAAAAAAGTTTCAAAATCAATAGGAATACATTTTGCTTAAATGTGAATGCAAGCTAAGGGACTGTATAGTGGGCTACTACTGGGAGCCAGTACTCAGGCTTGCATTGTTGGGCAATGTAGGAATGTGGAGTGGAAATATTGGGTGAAGCCACTGGTGAGAACCAGTGGTTTTGGTGGTGGGGACTTGTCATTATGTTATAGGGATGAGCACTGTTCACAACAGATCATGGCAACATTGTAATCTAGGATTGCACCCATACCAGTATTGGTGCCGATACCGAGTATTTTCACATGTACTTGTACTTATGCTCCAATACCTAAAACTGATAACTTTGCCGTGTGCTTTTAGCCCATACAAAAGTGAATGGGCTCAAATCGCACAGCAAAGAATCGCAGGCAATTTGACCCGGAATGTGGTGCCATTTCTGTCTGAATCGCATTTGGTTTCCTGCACTGCTCCGGTGCGAAACCAGGCTGAAGTCACTATGACAAGCCCTGGGTCCACACAGGAGCGGTGTGGGTAACCTCCCTGTATGACAGGTTCCACCAGCAAAGCTCTGGTTCAGGATCTGACTGTGGGCATCAGCAGCTTGGGCTCCTCCTGCCTATTGCCTCTCCCATGGTTTTGCTCCCCGCTCCCAGGTGTCCATCTTCCCCCAGCCTCCGGCATTTCGAGCCATCCCCCAGCCCACGCTTATGGACTTATCTGACCATGACATGTCTTTTTCTGCTTTCACCATGTAAGTGCAACATTATATGTTTTTACTATTTGTATTAATAAACCCAATTACTACACTATATTGGGCGCCTTTCTCCTCTTTCGAGATGGTGGTGCAGTAATCGCATTGCAGTTCCTGGCCCCTTTCACACACATACATTTTTCCTGCATTTTAATCTTGCAAGAAAACCGCAAGAATTTTTTCCCTTTAAATCCTATGGGACTTTTACACCACTGCTCTGTGTGTGTGTGGTGCATTAGGAAAAAAGTCATGCATGCTGCATCTTTGGTCATGTTTTGAAAAATGCACCAAAAACATAGCTTCCCATTGAAATGAATAGAAGTCGCAATAAAAAAGACAGCAATATGCATTTTTCGGTCACATGTTCATTTTTCACAGGTGCAGGCAGTGTGAAAGGGCCCCAATTCCTGGTCAAATCACACACAATTCTTTGCAGTGCGATTGGAGCCCATTCTTTTGGAATGAGCTCAAACTGCACGGCAAAGGTATTGGTACCCGTTATGGGTGAGTACTTAACCCAGTGTATTGGTATTCATACTCATTAAAAAAAAAAAACGGTATTGGTGCAAACCTATTGCAATTTATACATTTCTCAAAGTTTTTAAAAATATGATCATTTGAATCATTTTTACGGATGTCTACTATACTTTTCCAACATATTCCCTTTACAAGGATCACAAGCCTTCTCGGTAATCATATTATTAATGAGGGTGATGAATGTACATAGGATATGATTTGCAAGCAGAAAACTAAGTAATAAATAAAACATTATTGGGAAGGCAATGGCCTTACCTGTAGAAAAAGAGACCAATTCCATTCATTTCTACTGATCTTATAAACAGAGAGCACACTTTACTCTCTCAGCTGTAGCTTATGGTGCAGCTACAAGTGGAAAGTGATTTGAAGAGGACACCTAGTGGTAAGATAAAAGCATTGCCTCTTATGCAACTACAGTATTAGAAAAAAGACTGCGCTAACAAAAAATAACAACATCAATAAAGATCAAAGGCAGCAATAAAATGTGATAAACATAAATAACATAATGCAAAAGATAAACTGCACCAATGGAATAGACCAGCAACAAAGTGACAGTGCTCAAATAAATAGGCAAAGTCTCTGAACCCCAAATTAAACCTTGAATAGGGGTAAAAAAAATTATAACAATAATAAGGGATCGAGGCGGACCCCACGAGCAGAACAAACGAACCCCACCGTGAACTGGACTTCTTGTGAAGAGACCACCGCCTAATGGAAAGCTGCTTACCGCAACCGCCTCAGATGTTTGGGAGTGTGGCCGTTGGACCTGGAAGAGATTCCTATACCTGTTCATCTGTGAGGAAGCGTTTGACCCCTGCACATCTGTTCGTGGAACCCCTTTGGGCTTGGTGTCCCTATTCCGTGGATGGATTTGTCTATAGGCCTATTAACCCCTTGGTTGTGGTAAGCAGCTTTCAATTAGGCGGTGGTCTCTTCACAAGAAGTCAAGTTCACGGTGGTGTTCGTTTGTTCAGCTCGTGGGGTCCGCCTCGATCCCTTATTATTTGGGACTGTATCACTATCATTATGATTATATTTTTTACCCCCAATTCAAGGTTTAATTTGGGGTTCAGAGACTTTGCCTATGTATTTGAGCACTGGCACTTTGTTGCTGGTCTATTCCATTGGCGCAGTTTATCTTTTGCAACTACAGTATTGTTTCTTTATCAAACACAGACTCAGAAGAATTAAGCGCAGACAGCTTTAAATTATCTTTATTTCATTTGAGCAGCTTTTCATTTTTTTAAACGTATTCTTTGATAGGAGAGTACCATAAAGAGCTATTTACAGAGAGTGGACCTTTTGGGGGGGGTATAGAGTGAAAGGAACAGAAGGCAAGCCTAGGGTATCCCAAAAATAAAGCACTGGGGAACCAGGAGGCGGGGAAGGAATCAGCCTTAGAGAATATTCAAGCAAACAGAAGCTCTGCAGGATATAAAGGGACAAGAAGAAGAGGTCCAGGATGGAAGGTATATGAGGGCCACCAAGTTGGAGGAAGACATACATGGTCACATAGTTAGGACAAACTTAGGGTTATGGGTCACAGAGGGATCATAGGTCAGACAAAAGGACACACCAAGTTTTCAGGAGAGGACAGGGGACCTGAGGGGGGTCACGTAGACAAGTGAATTAAAAAGTCACATAGACAAAATGGCAGTTCAAGGACCCACAAATGGGGGTGTAAAGATAGGCTATTGGGTTGCTGGAGATTCATGCACACAAGGCTTGGTCTGCAGGCAGCCTCCCCCCATGTTACTGCATAGGTAATACGCAGAGTACCAGACCTCTGCAACACAAGGGGAAGTCTTGGGGAAATCACAAAATACACCACACCATTTGGTTTCACAGCAGGATGAGCATCTTGCAGCCCCCCTGAGAAGAGAGTAGGGGATAATGTGGTGACCATCTGCCACAGTTACGATTAGTCCCAATTGCTGTGGCCCTTACAGAGGTGGAGGTTGGGCAGCGTGTTCAGTGTCTGTGCGTTTTCAGTGTACAGAGTTTAGCGGCTAACACTTTTCTGTGTTGGTGTGTCAAAGCAGGAGGCACAAGGGCAGACAATGAAGGAATTGGTCACTCAGCAAAGTGGCTCCACCTGGATTAACTCGCCAGAACTGCATCCGTCCAGAAGCACAATGTCCATACTGAGTCGCGCAGTCCTTCGATGTACACCATTCAAGGCATGGGAAGCCGACCCTTCAACAGTGACCCGGGATCCAGAGAACTGCTTGGGGGAGATGGCAGAAGTCCAGGGGAGAGGGAAGCAGGGACGGAATCTCTCCATGTTACCTGGAGGAAGGACTGCTGCACTCAGAGGCAGGGCAGCAAAACTGATGGACCACCTCTTCCTCATCATCATCACCCCTGGATAGAGACACGGGCAGCAGAGAGGACGGTAAAGATGAAGGCATGATTCCAGTGCAAGTTGACAGATGGGCATGAGGCAGTGGCCAGAGAAAGGTGAAAACACAAAACAACCAATGACAAAGAAAGCAAATGCGGTGAAGGAACGTTGTCCCGTACAGATGAGAACACAGTGAAGCCATAAAGGCTGATGACATGGTTAAGACAAGGCTTGGAATAGGCTCAGGATGTCACAACTGATGAACAAAGGATGCTGATCTAGAAAAAGTCAAATTTGTATATTAGTAGGTAGGCGTACCCCTCACAGAATTATCTATACACTGTTGTGTTTATTCCTGAACACTTTGTGGGACTTTTTCTTGGTTTAAGGGGCTAACAGATCCAATTAGTTACTTTGTAATGGGACAGAACTTGGAGGACTGAAATCACCCAACGACATTTTATATATGCCTTGGTATAAAATCACCCAACGACATTTATATATGCCTTGGTATAAAATCACCCAACGACATTTATATATGTCTTGGTATAAAATCACCCAACGACATTTTATATATGCCTTGGTATAAAATCACCCAACGACATTTTATATATGCCTTGGTATAAAATCACCCAACGACATTTTATATATGCCTTGGTATAAAATCACCCAACGACATTTTATATATGCCTTGGTATAAAATCACCCAACATTTTATATATGCCTTGGCATATACCTACAACTGACATTTTATATATGCCTTGTTATATATCTATAGTGACATTTTATATATGCCTTGTTATATATCTATAGTGACATTTTATATATGCCTCGGTATATATCTATAGCAACGTTTTATATATGCCTTGTTATATACCCATTTCGAGATTTTATATATGCCTGGTTATATACCTATATCAACATTTTTTTATATGGCTTGTTGATTTCTTTTTTTCAGCTCTAATATGGAAAACCTTTTCCAATAATGAAGGACCTTATCACTTTGATCAAACTTGCCAAAACAGATAAATATGAGCATTACATTGTTACAAAAAATATTACATGGTCACAGTGTGTAAGGTTGAAAAAGGACACAGGTCAATCAAATTCAACCTGTGGGGTTGATATACTAAAGTCAATCTCTGTACTTTGCAAATGCAGTTGATCCAGAGCTTATTAAATGAGGTAAAGGTTCAAGCCCTGTACACACGGCAGGGAATCCCGTCAGGAAAAAAAAAAACTTTGGTTTTCCTGACGGGATTCCTGCCAAGCTTGCCATGCATACAAACGGCCATTCAAAAGAACCGCCGTTCTTTTGAATGGCAAAAAGGCGGTGACGTCATCGACTACGACGAGCCGGCGCTTGTCACATTCGATGTTGTCGCCGCCATCTTGCTACACCCTACACTACCCTTGTATGCTACCGCGCATGTGTCAAAGTCTCATCGAGCATGCACGGGTTTACCTGGGGACAGGTAAGCATACTGACGTACGATTTTCTTGTCAGGAAACACTCATCAGGTTCTCTACTTTTCTCGTCGGGATTCCCGGATGGTTTCCTCAACGAGAAAGCATACACACGCACGGTTTTCACGGCAAAAGGCTCTCCCGGCAGCTTTCTTGTTGAGAAAACCGGTCGTGTGTACGAGGCTTCACTGTACAAAGAAGACCCAATCGCATGCACGAAAAAAACAAAAGCAAATGATTGGATAAAGGCAGAAGAACTTCCCATCATTTACCAAGCTCTGGAGCAACTGCATTTGTAAAGTGCACAGTATATTTGCCTTTAGTAAAATTAGCCCCTACTTGTGTGTATATATGTTTGTACTCTCTACCAATGCCCATAGCCCTGTAGATTCTGCTTCCCGAGGAACATCTATAAATTGGATTAAAATCCAATTAAATTAAAGTGATATACTGGACCCCCACATGAAGAAAAAAAAAAGCATTAAAAGTATGTACCATCAGAGGTTTTGATGCCCCAACTAGGCGCATAACTATTTCTCACTATCCAGTCTAGGAGGACTATTACCCTGCCCCCTATCCAGTGCACAGCAGGGATATTCCTGGTAACAATCCCAATTTTTGCTAGCCAAAAAAAATCTTTGTTAAGTTCCTGGTTTTGTTTGGTTTTCAAAATTTGGGATTTGACCACCCCTCAAATAGGGGCATACCCGGTCTACCATCAACACCCTTAATGGCCACCAAGGACATGAGGATAGCAAATGGGTGCAAGTTTTATCACCCAGGTTAGGCCGTAGCCCCAAAATTTGTCTTAGAACTCCCATAACTAGGAGGCTAAACCTCGCTGACTCACTACCCAGTCTACCTAGAGCACCCTCAAATGGCCTCCAAGACATTCTTTTTAAGAAAAATTATGGCAAGTGGAGGAAAACAAACAACTTATCCCCCAAATTAGGCCATAACCCCAAAATTAATCTTCAGTCTCCCCCAACTGGGAGGCTAAGCTTCACCCACTCACCATACCCAGTCTACCAAAAGAACCCTTAATGGCCTCCAAGGCAGTCTTTTTAGACACAAGGACGGTAAGTGGGGCAAGTATTAGCGTCCAGGTTAGGGTTTGGTTCCTATTCACCTCTTAATATGCACGGTTCCATTTCACTTATGAGCCACTTTGGCTATTTTAACATATTAGTTCATTCTCCATTTGGGAGCTTATGCTGGCCTTCATGTGAGGTCATTAGTCCAGGAAATTAGGAAAATGTATTCAGCAGGGACACATATAGCGCTAAAAGCACTTTATCAGTAGAGCGGAGAAGGGATAAATCCTCTGTCCTTGTCTGTGCGCCTTTTGATGCCTTACTTTTAAGAAAGCCGTAGAAGGTCAGCAAAAAAACAGACAGAGGTTCCAACTCATCTGCACTCAGTCCTAAACTAAAGCTTTGGCTGCCATTCTAATTTAAAATGTACTTGTCAGTAGAATAATTCAGAGTCTGCCGCTGCCAACCTTCTGAAAATACTAGTTGCCTGGCCGAGTTCTGGTGTTAAAACCTTTGAGTTATACACCCAGTTCAAGCATGATTGTCAAGTGAAACCTTTAGATTTACACTTGTTCCGCATCAGAGTGATAGCCAGACGACTAGCTTTTTCTCAAAGAGAGCCAGTACATGTCTTCTTCACAATAGGCTTCTTTCTATGACCACTAACCTTTTTGGTTGCTTTTCTGCCACCATCGTGGAAAAAAAATTATAAAAATATAACGGAAACAAAAGCCATTTTTAGTTTATGTACACAGGCTTCCATGAGAGCCGGTTCACACAAGGGCGATTCGGGATCAGACTTGAAGTCGCCCCAAGTCGGGCGACATGTCAAATTACATTCAAATGAATGAGAGCCGTCTTAATGTACACTATGGAAGTCGCTCAGACTTCAGAAAAGGTTCCTGTACTACTTCAATCCGACTTCTACCCATTGATTTCAATGGAAGTCACCCCCAAGTCAGATCCCCTGTCTTAAAGCGGTGGTTCACCCTAAAAAGCAAGTTTCTACCATGAAAACCAGCATACTAGCGTGAGCTACAGTATGCCTTTATTTTTTTTTTTTTGTGCCGTACTCACTGTTTAATCCCGTAGTTAAGTTTCAGACTCCCCGCGGGGAATGGGCGTTCCTATGCAGAGGGGAACATGATTGACGGCCGGCTATGGCGCGTCACGCTTCCCGAGTAGGAATCGGCTCTTCACGGCGCCTGCGCACAGACTAGGAGCTGACTGCGCAGGCGCCGTGAAGAGCCAAGTCCTATTTCGGCTATTTCTGGGAAGCGTGACGCGCCGTGAAGAGCCAAGTCCTATTTCGGCTATTTCTGGGAAGCGTGACGCGCCATAGCTGGCCGTCAATCATGATCCCCTCTCTATAGGAACGCCTACTAGTCTGAAACTTAACTACGGGATTAAACAGGGAGTACGGCGCAAAAAAATAAAATAAAGGCATACTGTAGCTCGCGCTAGTATGCTGGATGGCATGTTAGAAAAATATTTTTTTTTAGGGTGAATCCAACTGAAGCAACTTTCCAGGAAGTAAAAATAGTTTTCTCGGCAAACCCCTCCCTCCCACAGAGCGGATTACCCTTTGATTGGCCACTGGCAAAGTCCCCTGTCCTGGAGGTGACTTCAAGTCGCCCCAAGTCGCAATAGGGTTCACGCTCAAGTCGCGCCGAGGTCGCCTCGCAAAGTCGTGCACAAAGTCGTGTTGCCCCTCTGTGAACCGGCTCTGAGACTGAAATGGTATAACGGAAGAGTAGCCTACCACCCCATGCATTACCTACATATTAAAGTCAAACTAAAGCCGCTTATGTTTCTTGTATAGTTTCCATTTATTGTGAACCTCCTCTTACGGTTCTTATCGCAACAGCACTTTGCAACATGTGACGCAAGTAGGCTGGCCATACAGGGTTCTTTTTTGTTCAACCAGTGGATTTAAGGTGGATCAGGGAATCTTTCCTGCTGTTGTAGCGTATTCTGAGCTTTCTCCACCACCAGATTACAATGATCGTTTCGCTAGCTATAACTGGTAACACTGAATGTTTGGTAAAAACCTGACCGACTGGTTGTACACAAGTCAACAGGGATTGGCTTGTGTACAAGCAGCCTGTCCAAACAAAAAAAAATGTTTTAATTTGGCCTGTTCCTACTAAACAGGCCAAACTCCGATCCATGTAGGACATTTGCACGTTTAGGAGATATTTACTGTACCTAAAGGCAAACCGTATTTTAGGCTTACCTGTAGGTACAAGTAAAGAAGGTAGGCTTTAAAATCAAATCGAAAATGATCATTTAATTTATCTGCATTATGACTGGTTATCTGCACCACAGATAGTTGAATAAAATTCCGATACAGCTGATCAATATGTTTAAGTCTAAACTGACTGATTTAGTAAGCTTTTAATCAAATGGAAGCTCGGATTTATTTCCAATTGAATAATAGATACATGTGTGACCCCCTTAAGCTAGATTCTTTGTTATGTCAAAGCAATGTTACCCAAAGCAGTCCACAAGTCCCACTTTTATCTTATACGTTTTATTGCTGTCCGCATAGCGGGCAAAACAGGAGACACCAATGCCGAGTACACACAAGAAAACCATGGATTTCTTTTTCCGACAGAATGTTGGCTCAAACTTGTGTTGTATACACACGGTCACACAAATGTGGTCAGAAATTCCGAACACGGTGACGTACAACACTACGACGAGCCGAGAAAAATGAAGTTCAATGATTCCGAGCATGCGTCAAATTGATTCCAAGCATGCGTAGGATTTTTGAGGGTCGGAATTGCATACAGACGATTGGAATTTCCAACAAGAACTTTTGTTGTCGGAAAAATTGAGAACCAGCTCTCAAACATTTGTTGACGGAAATTCCGACAGCAAATGTCCGATGGAGCCTACACATGGTCGGAATATCCGTCCAAAAGCTCACATCGAACATTTGTTGTCGGAAATGCCGATCGTGTGTACGCAGCATTAGAGTTCTGTTAGTGGACCATGCGGCCAAGGTTCATGATGCGATCTTGTCTATTTTTTCCCAAGTATCACCAGAACTATTGAAGTGACCCTGTCACTACATGGTAAAAATGTAAGTAAAGTCCCCCTGTAAAAAGAAATGCTATATTCTGGTACCTCTTATTACGTGTGGCAGAGAATAGGTATTCACACACCTAGTGCCCAATATGGTCAATGGCCAAGGGCTTGCGCAGAGGATTTTTAAGAAACAAGCCTACAAAAGGTAAGTATTCTTTTTTTTAATGGGGGAGGGGTTTATACTTTAATTTGACCGTGTAGAGTCATTTTAAAATATATTTAAAGCCATTTTTCCAGAGTTTGATCTGTTTCCAATATGGGAAATTTCCCATCACTTGTCCTTGAGACACAATAGCAAAAATAAAATATATAAAAAAAATTGCTGAAACACATGTCCCCATGGAAAGCTGTCCTCACTATTCCTGTTCTGGTGAAAACCCTAACATTTTGCATTTCCTATCACATTCTGTCCCAGCGATAATGGTCACCTGGACAAATCAAGAAACAGCCTCAAGCACATGGACACATTATAAGTGCTTTTTTTGAGCGTTAAGCCTTATACACACGATCGGACCTCCATCAGACAAATCCATGGAATTGTGTCCGAAGCGCATTGGCCGTGAACTTGTTCTGCACACAGATGGCAAAACTTTTTCAGCCAACACACACAAAACTACATGATTTTTCAGCTCTTTAGCACCACCCTTTGGGCAACTTCTGCTAATGTTGTCTGATGGTTAGCATTGGTTTGGAGCATGCGTGTTTGTACTTCGGATTTTAGTTCGAGGGACTTGTGTACACAAGATTGGATAATCCAACGGAACACATTTGTTGGCGAGCAATTTAAGAACATGGCTATCTAACATTTGTTGTCGGAAATTCCAACAACAATTTTTCAATTGGGCATACAGACAGTCGGGATTATCCGACAAAACCCTTGCATCACACAACTGTTGTCAGAATATACGATCTTGTGTACGGGTCTTAAGGGAAGCCAAGGTGCTGCATAGAGCAGCCCATAGCCATGAATTGGTTGTACACAGCTGTATTCACGTGCCGGTATTTACATATAGCAAACAGATGTGTTCCCTGTATTCAGAAAGTCTGCGTTCAGTAATTACGGTGTACGTGAGTACCAGTATATACTTGCATATAGCTGCACACAGACGTTCATGTCTTTGGGTGGCTATATGCCAGGGGTGGCCAACCAGTGGCCCGCGGAGCCCTCTGATGTGGCCCGTGACCTCCTGCTCTGGAATGGCAGGTTGACAAGCAAAGATCGCAGGTTGCCGACCCGTCATACCACAGCATCAGTGTTGTGATATGAAACTAGTGGTAGAGGAAAAAAAATGGCTATAAAAGTAGAGCCCCATAAGCCGATGCTTACTCTACAGCGCTGGCTTTTGCCATAGGTGGAGTCTATGGTAAATTTCAGCTAACCTGCAGGATAGACACAGCTGCACTCACGGTGTGGGTAAACCACAGCACATCAGTGTGAAAGCAGTATTGGGCCATTTTCACATGATCAGCCCAAACAAATGGGACCCTCAATTCACCTCTACAGAGCGACAGATGTCCGTTTACGCCCGCCTACCTCCTATTCGAAAAACATTTGTCCCGTTCTATCTGGGCAGACTGGAGGGCCCAAAGAGTAGCCATGACCGGTCATCCGTCCGCTCATGGTGGCCCGCGACTGGTTACTAAGTTGCTTAAGTGGCCCTCGCTCTTTAAAAGTTTGGGCATCCCTGCTCTATGCATCATTTCATGCATTGGTATTTCACGCTTGTAAGCAGAGTAAGAGAGATAAGTCGCAATAAAAAATAAAAATAAAAAAGCCACAATCTCCATCAAACCCCTTTTTGGAGATGGACCCATTGTCTGTAAGAGCAATATACTGTAAAATACGATTGCCTATACATTTAACTAGTTGTCTTAGTGATGTTAATTAACTGAATTAGCTCTATTTCTATTGCTGCAAGCTTTTGAAGTACATTTGTGAGGTCTATTTAATGATGACATAAGAAGTGCCTAGTTATGAAGCATCATATAAGAAATTATTTGTTAGCTGAGCCTAATCCCCCGTACACATGATCGGTTTTCGTCAGAAAAAAGTTGGATGTTTTTTCCGATGAAATGCCGCTCAAGCCTGCCTTGCATACACGTTCACACAAAAGTTCAGTGAACTTTTGACTGCCAAGAACGCGGTGACGTAAAAGACTACGTGGCGAGCCAAGAAATTGAAGTTCTATGCTTCTAAACATGCGTCAATTTTTTTCCGATCAAGCATCGGAATTTTGCGCATCAGAATTTGTACACACGATAGGAAATTCCGTTCAGATTTTTTCCCAACGGGAAAAAAAAGATCCTGCTCTCTATCTTTTTCCAGCAGTTTTTCTGTTGGAAAAAGTCTGATGGAGCATACACAGAGTCGGGATTGCCGACCAAAAGCTCTCATCAGACATTTTCCAACAGGAAAACCGATCGTGTGTGCGGGGCATAAGAGTTTTTCATTTTCAAAGCTGTATTTTAAATGGTAAAGCTAGATTTTTTTTGTTCAGGGAGCAAAATTCTTTAGGAGACATCTATAGGGAACCCACACCTATCTATCCCTGTTGTTTCATCTCATATCTTGGATAGCTTAGCAGTGTAAATTTGTTTGCAAACCTTTCAGTGTGCCTCCTTATAGGTACGGGGAAGAAGCAACACAACACATGCCAATTACATGCCATGTGGTTGCATTCACAAAGTCGCGTGGATGGTAGAAGAAGTATGAGCAGTAATAAAAAATAAAAAGACATCGAAATGACAACATGAACAGAAAATGTGACATAAACGAAGGTTTGGAACTGTGAGAGTGGAATTTGATGACGTGTGGTGGGAACACGTAGGGATGCAGGTTGTGAGGGAGTGAAGTCACTGGTCCAGGCTGTGATGGGGGACACTGGACTAGACTATGGGAGGGAGGGGGCAGTGTGATGGCTGCCGCTCTAGCTCTTACCTGCAGTCAGTGTGCCTGACGGGGGGAGCTAGCTGCATGCAGAGCTGCGACTGAGCGGGGCAGCAGTACTGGTGGAGAGTGTGAGACGAGGAAGACCTACAGGGTACAGAGAAAGGGGAATGGAGGGAGGGGGAGAGAGAGAGAGATAGTAAAAGAATGAGGGTTTGGAAGATAGAGAGGAGAGGGGGAAGAAAAAGATGGTGAAAAGACAAGAAGAGCGTGAGGGGAAAAAGTCGGGGAGGGAGAGAGAAAAAGAAAAAAAACACAGAGTCAAGAAAAAGACAGAACTCAAACACAAGACAACAGTGACAGCGTTGACCCCAAGACGGGACACACAGGCCGAAATAAAGGGCACACACAAAGCTAAGGCCTGCAACCGGTTTTATTAATTAACCATGTGCTTTTCTAGATCGTTAGCAATGGACTAAGCATGAAATAGAGGGGAATCCCAAGATCATTAATAATTCATATTCACACACCATATTACCAAGGCCAGTTCTGGTGGTAAACCCCATTTTCAGTCCAAGGATATCAAGAGTCTCCTCAAGATGAAGGTAAAGGGAACCCCATGGTGGCATATGGCTGCTCTCTACTACTAAACAGGGACATACAGTACAAGTATTGCTGCTGGATGAGTGATAAATGACAGACTGTCAGCAACAGATCTGAGATCATTCCCAAGAAACTCTCCCATGTTACTAGCTGAACAAAAAAAGAACGCACTGGCAATGTAGAAGCGCACACAAGGATGGCAATCGCTTTGTTCCACAAGTCAGTATACTGTTCTTCCACCCTGTGATGTCAACTTCCCGCCTGACTTCTGACTAGCTGCAATATTTAAAAAAAAGATGAATCTGTTCTTACATAGTGTCAGCAACAGGTAATCTACAGAGGGGTTCATTTACTAAAACTGGAGAGTGCATAATATGGTGCAGATGTGCATGGTAGCCAATCAGCTTCTAACTTCAGCTTCAGTTTAATTAAAGGACACATTGACTTTTTAGAAAAAATAAATGCAGGTTTTTGCAGGCAAAAAAAATAGCATTTTTGGGGAGCATGTAAAGCAGGGGTCTTCAATCTACGGCCCTCCAGTTGTTCAGGAACTACAATTCCCATCATGCCTAGTCATGTCTGTAAATGTCAGTGTGTTACAATGCCTCATGGGAAGTGTAGTTCCACCACAGCTGGAGGGCCGTAGTTTGAAGATCCCTGATGTAAAGCATTGAACCGGCAAGACGACTCTACCTATTGGGTGCAATGCTGATATACTTTTGCTACAGTGGAGGAGGAACCCGCAATCATCTTCCCGCCCCTTTCTCCCCCCCCCCCCCATCATCTTGTGCTTCCAGCTCCAACCTGATGGATTTCTCTTTCTCGCTATGCCGCCACCAACTTGTACTCATGTTGCAGACTTAATTATATTCTGTCCGGGTGCTTATTGTATAGTTGATAAGATTGCATCACTGCTTACCTTTGTTTGTCTTGAAACTTAAATAAACTTTTTTGTTAAAAAAAAAAAAAAAAAAAAAAAAAAGCATTGAACCGGAGATCAGCAGATCGCTGGTGCCATGCAGGTCTCCTGCAGATCTGTCAGTGTATCTGTGTGCCCATACGCGCAAGCGGACACAATCTGACAGGAAGGATCAATGAACCACTGTGGTAATTTATTGAGAACCACAAGCCGGCCGCTTAGGATGTTGGGGTTGCAGTTCAGAGGTGTGTGGATGAATGACGTGGCTATGTGGGTGGAGCCCCGCGCGGCCACGCCGATTTAAAAAAGTGAAAGCTAGTACGGGGACCTTCTCCTCATACTGCTATCACAGGGGAGGAAATCGGGCAGTGGCTGCAGTATTGGGAACATGTTACACCCTAAAAACGGGTGGAACATGTACCCAAAAGGTGAACTTATGCTTTAAGCTTTGACAAAAAAACCTGGAAGCTGATTGGCTTCTATGCAGAGCTGCACCGGATTTTGCACCCTTGAGGCCTCGTACACACGACCGAACATGTCTGCTCAAACTGGTCCGCGGACCAGTTTCCGCGGACATGTCCGACCGTGTGTACGGCCTAGCGGACCGGATTCCTGGGCTAGTGGACAGGTTTCCAGCGGACAAATGTTTCTTAGCATGCTGGCCCGAGAACCCGCGCATGGCGGCGAAGCATTGAACTTCCAGGTTCGCGATCGTCGCCGTCACGTCACCGCGTATTCTGTCCGCGGGGATTTTGGTTTGATGGTGTGTACAACCATCAGACCAAAATCTCCTAGCAGAGATGGACCGTTTTCATTGGACATGTTCGAGCGTGTGTACGAGGCCTCAGAGTGTGTATTACATCATATGACTATAGGTTTGTTAACCCATCAATGACCGTGGTTTTGGAATTAAGTGTCTGTCCAGAAAACACCTATATGAACTTGTTGGCCACTCCATTCCAAAACCATGAGCATTAAATTGAAGTTCTGACCTTTTTTGCAATAGGAGATTCTGCTCTCCCGAGAAGGCTTTTCATAAGATTTAGGCGCATCTGCAGGAAGTTGTTCCCAATCAGTCAAAAGAGTATGTTGGATGAGAATACCTGTCTTACACTATGTGATCCGATTCGTTCCAAAGCTTTCAGTTTGGTTGGGGTCAGGGTTCAGTGCAGGCCACTTGAGTTCCTTCACACCAATGTCCGCAAACTATTACTTCATGGATATAAATGAAAAAAACCCAGTGCACAATCCCTTTAATCCCAAAAAATGAATAATAAGTGTACAGAAAAACCTTGGTTTGAAAGCATGCATTTTTTTTTTATAAATGTTGCCTTGATATACAAGCGATGTCTTGATATAAGAGTAGCGTCATGTCACAACTGAGTATAAAAACGAAGAGAGGAGCCTCTAAGTGTAGCAATATGGTTACATTTAATGAAGGTACAACGTTTAGCAACTTATTGCTGCACTTAGAGGTGCCTCTCTTCTCTTTTATACCCTGTAAAAAAAATGCTTTGATATACAAGTGCTTTGGATTACAAGCATGTTTCTGGAATGAATTATGCTCGCAAACCAAGGTTTTACTGCATATTAAATCACTATCAATTAACTAAATGTTGCTACAAGCACTGAATGTGCTCAAACATACCCTTGTGAATACATTTAGTTTTACAGTGCTGTGCTACTTCTTTTAATGCACACTTTACTTTATTTATATGGATACATTTTTGAGAATATTGGCCCTTTAAGTTTAAATATATGTAGCGCATTGCTTTATGCACAGGACTACAGACCTTCCCCAAAATGTCAATGCAAGGCTGGAAGATCAAAATGCTCTAAAATGACTGTATGCATTAACAATACTTCACTGAAAAAACCGAACTCCATTAATTCATATGGAGAGGTTTCCACATGCTTTTGGCTATATAGGAGGTGTGATTTGTCAGGTGTCCACAAATATTTGGCCACGGTGTAGCTTTAGGGATTTTTTTCAAAAATGGCACGTGTAAATCTAATTCAACCAACTAACCATGTGATTTATATTTTCATATCATTGATATTATTCAATGACCAGAGTAATGGAGATTCGCGTCTATATGCTGCAAAACTGAAACATTGACGGTTGAGCAGCAGCACCATTTCTTTTCTTTTTTTTGGGACAGAGCGAGGGAAGCTTTTATTCCTGACACATGCCCCCTCCTGTTCCTGTGGCAAAACAGGAAGTAAGAAAATATCTCCAACTGTGACAACACAAACCTGAAAATGGTTGTCACTTCACCACTAAAGTGCATTTTTGAAAAGTGAATTTAGGGTAAATTTGGACTGGAACACAGCCTCCTAATAAAACCTGCCAAAACGAATATGCAAAATAAAACGGTAAACATCTATTCTAGATGCTGAATGCAAAGAATTACATTTTTAAAATAGATTTTACCTAAGGAATATCATGGCTAATTACTGACTGGCACACACTTCAATTGACTAACAATATAGGGACTCATGAGTTGATGGATTGAAATATACCAGTAAGTATATTGCTTTAGATTCCTTCCTTATATACCTTTTTTATGGTCTTTCGATGGTTTGAACCTAAAAAAAAAACATTCCAATCTCTTTTGTAGTTCTAATACTCTGGTATGATAGTACCATAGACTTGTTTCCTTTCTTACCCACAACATATACCAATACAATTCTAAGTATATTGTCATATATGTGGACTCATGAATTGACCGATTTTTGAATCCATCAAGTACATTATCTTAAGATTATCATTTTATTATGCTCCGAACAAAGTAGATGGCTACAAATGTTCTCTACTTAAAGTAGAATCCAGGTTAGAAACGAAGATTAAAACTGCTTCCACCCACCTTCTAACACCAATACTAACTACCGTGTAGAAAAAAAGATTTCCTTATACTTACCCATTCTCAGGGCACTCTGATCCAGTCATGTGATCAGCTCCAGGGTAGAGGAGGGACAGCAGACAACGGATGCCCCCAGTAGCCTTATGGCTGATGTCACCTCCCGGGTATCTGTTGGTACTCTCTGACCTCTCCCCTGTAGCCGGCCATTGGGGAGATCACATGACCGCACTAAAGTGCTCTGAGAATAGGTCAGTCTTTGCACCTTCCTTTACCAAGGTAGTTGGTATAGGAATTAGAAGGTAGGTGGGAGCAGTTTAAAGCTTCGTTAATTCTAGCCAGGACATATACCGATTTAGACTCCATGATGGATAAAACTCAGCTTGGAATTTTCCCACACTTTGCGATTGTCTGAAAATAATGGTGTTATAAATGTGAACAATCTATTAAAAGCAATAACTTACTTGACCTGAATTACAATATCAGTTCTCCAACACACACACAGAAAATTGTTTGACGAATTGAAAGCGATCAACACAATTCCACTATAGCCAAATTATTTGAAATTGATTAACAGCTCAATAAATCAGCTGAATGGAGGGTTTTTGGTTAGTAATTTATATTAAATTCTATCAGTTTAGTTGCACTGAATGATTGATGGAATGGTCACATTCATAATTAAAAGGTTCATCAGTACCCAACAGAGGTGGATGGAACTGCAGGAACACCTGACAGAGCAATCGCAGATAAGGCTGCATGAGCTTAGATTCACACCGAAATGCAGGGTTTGAACCCTTGCATCTTCAGTTGAACTCGCTTGACTTCAAACCAGCATTTCAGAACGATTTTGGGGGCAATTTCAGAATCTGTACGGGTTCCTGCACAGATGTCTATTGCCAAAAGTAGCGCAGGGACTACTTTTGGGAATTGGTGCGACACCGTAAAGTCAGCGTTGCACAGATTCGGACAGTGACGTTGCACGCAATAGGCGTCGATTTGGCATGCAATTTCACATGTAAAATCGTCCCAATGTGAACGGGGGCTCAACCATTTTACTAAAACAGGACTCAGCTGTGACTACTATACACACACACAAATACAGAAAAGGGAGGAAAAGAGAAGGGGAAAGATGACAAGAGGAAGATAAAAGAATAGAAAAATTTGAATCAGGCCAATGACCGGGATAAATAGATCATGAACGTTGGAAAAGAACTTGTTTAAAGGAGGACCTGATCTCAACGTAACACTATTGGTATTACACAATGAATAGCAAGTCATTTTTTTGGATTTACTTGCAATTTGGCAGCAACACAAAGATTTGATTAGATCAACGCCAAATGGAATTGCTCTTGGAGTATATTATCTGTATGTTAGGAGTTGGGGCAGGAGACAGACATGCACAAGTCAGAGAAACAATAAGATATTTGTACTTATCATAAAATCTTTTTCTTAAAGTCCATTGAGGGACAGTAGAAAGTAACATTTGGCTACGCTGCCAAATACAGAGGTTAAGGCACTGGGGAACAAAAGCAATAGGCCTCCAACCATCATGCCTCAGCTTTGTAAGCAAGCAGCACAAGAGCCAATAACAGCTGTGTTCCTCAACTGACTTCAAAAACATTTTAAAGAAGAGTACAAAAAAAAAAAAAAAAAGAACGGCCAATTAATATGACAAATGGCATGACCAATGGAAGGCCACTAAGGATCAATCTAGTGCACCAGACTAGGACAGATAATTATCACAAAGGGGTGAAAAACTGATATCATAAGGCAATATGGCCCTCAATCAGTGAAGCTGAGAACAAGCTAGGAATCCTAGTACTACCAGATAAAATAATAGGCAGTTGGAAGAAATCTACAGAGGCTTCTTCAGAAAACAGCAGCCAGGTCACAGAAAATAATCTATCTTCCAGTAATTAAGTCCCGTGAGGGCCCCAGACCTTACCTTTTCTCATTTAGGGGAGTCTAACTCAATGTAACAGCATGTCTTGCTTGCGGATATTCAAGAAACTGATACTAAGTAGAAAGGAGGGGCACTTGTGTAAAGAACGCCAACTGTACAAAATGGCGATCAGAAAGACACAAAAGAGAACGTCTTGTCTCTAGGAAACGCGGCGTGGTCACGAATGACACACTCCACACAGCATAGGGAGTATGTCCCCCACTCTGTTACAAGGAGAGATCTCAAAACTTTCCAGAGGGTAATATTTCCCTGAAGACGGAGGCACTGTCTGTTCCTCAGAATCAGACTCAAGGAGCAGTCAATAGGATAATGCCATTAGGAGAGTCCTCCTAGAATAAGGGAAGGACCATTCCCATCCTGGCCAGAGACCAACAAACAGTTTCCAGGACTTCTTGGTTGTTGCCTTCTCTATCTTCTAGACTGAACAAAATGCACAATAACGGAAGACCAAAAAGGGGAATTCCTCAAGCAATCCTACAAACCCTAAATGGGTCTTAATCTGTATCTAGACCAGACTGGGGACGGCCTCAAGCAAGGGTCAGTTCATGTTGTGTACTGTGTACTGGAAAAAAAACAAAGTCCAAAGTGAGGAAAGGCCTAGCGTACGCACAAACCAAAAGCAGCTGGTGTTGATGAGGTTTTGCAAGTGACTGAAGGTGTCAGTCACTGTTTGTGAGGAGTGGAGGAAGACCGGAGACCAGGTGACCCACAAGGTGTTTCAGAAGCAGCCGTAAGATGGTGTTTCTAGTAGAATAAAATGTGGACTGTAAATGCTTAATACTCCACTTGGGGAAAGACACTCAGATGGCTCTGCCTCAACCTTTACAAAAGTAGATGGCGGGAATAGTTCATTTAAAATGGCACCCAAGGGTACAAACTGAGGTAGCTTCTTCCCAACTAGCTTTAGTCACTACGCAAGTCCTGAGAAACTAGGACACACAAGAGGCTGTGCCATAGCTCTGGACCACCCAGAGCGTGCTCTGCAGCCAACACAATACATAAAAGGTATGAAATACAGAGCCCAGTGCCCAAAGGTCATGTACCACGCTAGCCCCATTATCTTAAACTTCAGTAGGGTTCCAGGAACTGCTGAGGATATGTTGATCCTGATAACTGCTGTGAAGGTACTAACTCAAGCAGCATGTTTGAGGTCTTGATTGAAGAAACTCAAGAAGACAATATTTACAGTGTACCCAGTATCTTAAACAGAAAAATAAAATTAAAAAGATCAAAAAGGCTAGATTTTTTTTCAGCAGAGCTGACGAAAAGGCATCTAACCTCCTGGGACACTGGAAAACGATTGAAGCTTGACTGTTGGAAGATGGCGTAATACTTTTTGTTTGCCAGTATCCCAGCCTCGTATAGGTGGTAGTATAACTCAACTGTTCAGGAATTTCTTACATGCCTATGTCCTTCAATGTGCGATAAAAAAAATATAAGAGTGGATGACTTATGGTAAAATATGGCAAGCATGTGACTTGATCAAGAAGAATTGAAGCCTTTAAGGAGCTTTAACCTGCAAAAAAGCCATCTATGCACCCTCCTGTACACACACAAAAAAAATAATGGAAAAATCTGCATTCCTGGTCAGTATTTTGCACCGGTAAGCGCATATGAGCATACATATCAATACATTTTCCCTAGGAAAGTATTATTTGCACATATACATGCACATATTACATGTTAATGCACGCAAAACACCTGAAATTACGTCCAAAAAAGCAGATGCTCAAACATCAGTACCATGTGCAAGAGGCCTTAAAGCAAGGTTCCACCAAATAATGGAACTTCCGCTTTAAGGGAAGGTGACTGCCACAGCTGGGCGCCCACAGTGACAATGCCGGTGCCATGAAGAGGAGCGGGACTTCGTTCCCCTGCATCGCTGGACCCTGGGACAGGCAAGTGTCCGATTATTAAAAGTCAGCAGCTGCAGTATTTGTAGCTGCTGACTTTGGTTTTAGTTGGAACTCCGCTTTAATCTAGCCTCTCTTATTTCTAAATGCCGACTCCAGCTAAACACTGTGAGGCCCCGTACACACGACAGAGTTTCTCGGCAGAATTCACCGAGAAACTCGGTCAAAACCCGGATTCTGCCGAGAAACTCTGTCGTCTGTACAGTTTTGGCTCGATGGAGCCGCCGAGGAACTCGACGAGAAAATAGAGAACATGTTCTCTATTTTCTCGTTGTTCTATGGGAGAAGGCGGCCCACCGAGCTCCTCGGCGGCTTCATCCCAAAACTCGACGAGGAGCTCGACGTGCCAAGCACGTCGAGTTCCTCTGTCGTGTGTACGGGGCCTCAGTCTTCTCCAATTAATGAGCATGCCTCAGCAGCCAAAAAGGGAGTCATCACTGTACAGAGAGACGAGTGAGCAGGGTTTAGCTCGTAACTTGAAATGGTTAGGCCGATTTAGCATGCAGTTGTCTGGGTCCTCTCCCACAAATGGCTAGTGCGTCTATAGTCCTTTATTAGCAGGCAAGCATGTTTTAATGTGCCGTAATTCAGTAAACACTAAATTATCAGCTTTGAAGAACATAAAGTGGATATAAACCCGAATCATGAAATTTGAGCTGGGCACATATATCTGCAGTGTTTTCTTATCTCTCTCCCATGGCTTTCTCCTGCTCTGTTCTTCTGTTATCAGCATGATAACTTCTGACAACAGTGATAAAACCAGCCTGAATTTTGTGTCGGGATAGGTGCTATATATAGATTAGCAGAAAGCTGGTCTATTCACAGCACAGCTCTGCAAGTCTCTGCGGAGAAGGGTGTGTGCACCTTTCCTCCAATCCGCTGTCTCAGTGTATGGCAAGAATCCACACCCACAGGTGAAACAGGAAGAACAATTCTAACAGGATGTGCACTTGCTAAACTGTATATAAATGTGAAGACATCAGATATACATGTAAAACTTATGTAGGAGGATTTGTTTAATCTCTGTGTATCATCTGAGGCTGTTCACTTCACTGGGTATATGCGAGTTTACACCCACTTTAAAGAACAGTTCTGGGTAAACACAAAATGTGGCCGTCTGTACAGTGAAAAGGCTGCGTGTGACTTTGTAGAAGTGTTATCTGGAAGATGGAAAATTGTTACAGGAAATTTTGAGCTTACAGCAGGAAATAGCCGGACGATGGAAACATCCTGCATCTGTGATTTCTGGACAACAAGCTAGCTGTTTTATGCAATGCAAATCCAACTAGCACTGGTGAATCTGCCAATTGCAGGAACTTGTACTTGGTGTACAGTTAACAGACCTGTAATGTTTAGAGGAGGCAATACTATAGGTAAAAATAAAATAAAAAATTAAAACCAACATGACAAACCGCTACTAAACAAGTGAAATACACAAATATCAACAGCCTTATCCGACAAGCAGTTATCGTTCTGTTCAGTAACAGAACCCTGCCACACTGCATAATCAGGGAGATGACTTTTGGATATTCTTATTTTACGTCATTTTAGGTACGTAATCATTGGTCCCCTCCTCCTTCCCCCTGCTGCCTTCTGGGACCTGTGTGTGTCCCAGAAGTTAGGGCCATTAAGAAAGTGCAGAGAAACTCATGCATGTGCAGTAGGAAACTGGCTGTGAAACCTGAAGACTTCACTGCCAGTTTCCCTTAGTTGCAATGCCGATGCCTGTACCCAAGCAGATGGACATTGGGGGATCCCAGGACAGGCAAGGGTCCTCATAATAGTCAGAAGCTACAGTATTTTTTTTTTTTTTCAGAGGCTGGAACTCTGCTTTAAGGTATTTGGAGATCTGCTTTAAGTTTAGTAAACATTTGAGTGCTTTATTCTTGGGCCAACACAGACAGATAAGTATTTCCCAGCACACATACCAGCTAGTCTGCAAAAAAAAACAATGAATTGCCTGTCTAACAAATCGTTAAAAACAGAGGTTTTAGTTGCATACATTTGCAAATATAAGTAGAAGCCGCAGTGCCTACATTAAGGCTCCTCTGTATACTGCAGTCCTAACTATCATTTTTGAGAGTCTCCACGTTGGAGCACATATAGCAGTGTAGAGAGTGCCCATTAGAGCTGCACGATTAGTCGTTAAGAATCGAGATCTTGATTTTTTTTTCCCCTCGCAATCTTAACAAAAAGCATTTTCCCAGAGACTATGCAGAGTTCTCTGCTCAAGCCAACAGCTGTCCAAAAAACAAACAAAAAAATGAATAAAAAAACAGGCAGTCTGCCAAGTTCCACAACATCTGAGCGAACTATAAACATTGTAATGTTTTGTTCTTTAGAGCAAAAGGTCTCTAAATGAGGGAAGTTTAAGACTAAACCTTTTTCAGACGCTTGTTGGTTTCAAGTTAAAATCATTATTTTTCACTAGAAAATTACTTCCAACCCCCAAACATTATGGGACAGATTCACAGTTAGAGTACGCCGGCGTATCTACTGATACACCGGCGTACTTTCAAATTTGCTGCGTCATATCTTTAGTTTGAATCCTCAAACCAAGATACGACGGCTTCTGGCTTCGATCCGACAGGCGTACGGCTTTGTACGCCTTCGGATCGTAGGTGTAATACTTCGGCGCCCGCTGGGTGGAGTTTGCGTCGTTTTCCGCGTCGGGTATGCTAATTAGCTTTTTCCGGCGATCCACGAAGGTACATGCAGCCGTCGCATTCTCTTACGTCGTCGCTAGTCGGCTTTTCCCGGCGTATAGTTAAAGCTGCTATTTCGTGGCGTATAGATAGACTTGCCATGTTAAAGTATGGCCGTCGTTCCCGCGTCGAATTTTGAAATTTTTTTTTTTTGCATAAGTCGTCCGTGAATAGGAAAGGACGTAACTCACGTCTACGTTCAAAAAATGACGTCGGTGCGACGTCATTTCGCGCAAAGCACGGCGGGAAATTTCGAAACGGAGCATGCGCATTTCAATCGGCGCGGGGACGCGCTTCATTTAAATGAATCACGCCCCCTACCCGCCCAATTTGAAATATGCGCCGAGAAATTCACTTACGGCGCAAAATCTTCCTGGTTTCGAAATTCCGCCAGGTAAAATACGGCGGCGTAGCGCATCTCTGATACGCTGCGCCAGGGCAATTCTTTGTGAATCTGGCCCTATATATTTAGCAGAGACCCTAGAGAATAAAATGGTGGTTGTTGCAATATTTTATGTCGCATTGTATTTGTGTAGCGGTCTTTCAAACTCATTTTTTTTTTTTTCTTTATTACATTTTAATGAATAAAAAAAAAAAAGAACAGTAAAGTTAGCCCAATTTTGTTGTATAATGTGAAAGATGATGTTACGCAGTAAGAATCGAGAGAATGGTGATCTTTATTTTTAGCAAAAAAAATTGTGATTCTTCTTTTTTTCCCCAGAATCATGCAGTTCTAGTGCCCACTCCTCCCTAAAGGCACAGGGACACATTGGACGCCCAGCAAAAGCACAATGGCGGCTGGGAGGCATCCAATGTGTCCCCATGTCAAATTCTTGGATGCATTCAGACAATATATCCATTGGGTCATATGCAAAACCACAGTGCTCCGTTGTGCTGTGTAAAGTGCAATGATTTTTTGTTCAACACAAAGCACCACAACGTATGGGTGCATTTTCTGTTCCTGCAATAGTACACTGCAGTTCTTAGTTACTGTGCATTGCAACATTGTGCACATACAGTAAAAGTATAAGTACCCTGAATCACTCTGTATTTACATCATGCCTTGTTGTGAATAAGTTGCTCTGGAGTACCACTATTCATAAAATGAATGAGCAGTCTGCCTCTGGGAGCAGTTTGTTCATAAAAAGGCAGCATATAAACACAGTGGGAACCAGCAGGCCACACAGGCAATGACAAATGCATGAGAGAAAGTGAAGGTATGTTTTACAGATTCAGAACAGCCACAACCAGCGGAGCTTTACATAGATACTTCCATTGCTCAGATTCCAAGAGTGGGATCTCCAGGCTTGGGATCAGGGCGGATTTGATTTAAATCACTAGTAAAACGGCTTCATTTAAGTCATCTCTGCCCCACAGCAGCTCTTCCTCTGACCCGCTGTTGAATAACCGACAGTCCCATTCACTTTAATGGGACAGCTGGTGGTGCGGCAGTGACACAACAAGGGGAGGGACGTGGCAACAGCAGGTGATTAAATGCCCGCTAACAGGCACGGCCATGATGGATCTGAAATGACAGGTGCTCTTTAAATTAAGGACACATTCTTGCTGGTAGTTAGAATGTTTAATATTTGCAAACAAAATTAAGGTTTCCTATTTAGAATAATAAGTTGTCAGGTTAGTAAAACAGCAATATCAGAACCAATTCAATCATACAGTTTGTAGTGTACATAGATTTGCAAAACAATGGGATAAAGGTATATTCCTGAACTTTGTTTTATCTCCTGGTTATTGTGACATTGTGTGAATGCATCAATGCAGTGCTTGTTATCTCAGCTTGCATTCATTGAAGTTTACCAAAAAAAAAATATTGCAGAATATACACCCCTCATGCTACTTAACTAAGCTCCATTTCATGCTGAATAAACTAAATTCTTAATGTATTTTAAAAAGAAAACCATCTTTAAGATTGATTTTTACTCCAAAAGCATTTTATTAAAAGAAAATTTATTAAAAAAAAATCAACAAATCCTATTTAAATGAAAAAAGGCAGATTTAAAAGAAAAAAAACCCCCCCTTTTTTTTTTTTTTTAATCACTGATTTTTATCCACCCTGCTTGGGATCTTAGATCCGTATATCTGAAAAAAATTCTGAGGGGTTCCAAAGGATAAGTTCAACTTAAAAAAATCAATGCGGAACAAATTATCTTTGTTTTCATTGACTTCTATGGGGAAACTCACTTTGATATGCGAGTGCTTTGGATTACAAGCATTCTCCTGGAACGGATTATGCTCGTAATCCAAGGTTCCACTGTACTACAGACATGATACAAGAGATCAATGCAGCCTCATCCATGCCCTTCAGATGCAGCCCCGCCAGCGCCCATCAGATGCAGCCCCGCCAGCGCCCATCAGATTCAGCCCCCGCCAGCGCCCATCAGATCCAGCCCCGCCAGCGCCCATCAGATCCAGCCCCGCCAGCGCCCATCAGATCCAGCCCCGCCAGCGCCCATCAGATCCAGCCCCGCCAGCGCCCATCAGATCCAGCCCCGCTAGCGCCCGGCAGCTGCTGTAACAATGTCTTGCTTCCTAGACCGCCTCTTACGACAAAATGATTCCCGGCATTGGATCAGCGTGCCATCTATCAAATGAGTCAGTCTAGGAGGCGGGACATTATTAGAGCACTGCCAGGCGATTCAATCCAGCCCTGTGACACAGCGTGAGATCGCACTACCAGGCACTGGCGAGGCTGCATCTGACAGTCGTAAGATAGGGAGGGAGGGGAGGACTCTGACAGGGATGTGCCAGGATGACACAAGTGCGGGACCCAGCAGGGAGGACCTCTGCAACCTTTTCGGCTACATTATCTGCATTTTTTTTCTCCTGGTTTTATGGGCTGTCCAGCCCGCTTGTCAATTTTTTCCCCTATGAATGAATTTAAAATTGAACCCATATTCACTACAAAGACTCTCATTGGACAGAAGAACATGTAGGATGGGGAGGAGCTTAGTCCAGAAGCTAAATTCATTGTAAAAGTGAAGTTAGAACCAGAGGGTCGCACAGAACAGAAGCAACGCCTAACAAAGGTAACGGCGAGCATATTGTGGGCAATACTCTTGTGCAGGAAGGACTTTTAAAAGTTTAAAATCGCTGACCGGTTCCCCTTAAAATAAGTTTTGCATAGTCGCAGCATTTCCTGAATAGCATTAGTAAGTGAGTGATTTTAATTGCTGCCAGAAGCTGTTCTATAACTAAAATGGACTTTGTAGAGGAATAAAAACATTTTGTTTGAAGAATTTTTAAAATTCTGATCTAGATTGTGTTGTTTTTTTTTTGCCAGATTGAAAACTGTGGCCACCTTGGGAGCACCTGATAGGATGGACATTAGTAAAAATGTAGTGTTTGGCGCCTCTTCTGATACGTCTGCAGCTGAGAATTCGCTTACATGTCACATACAGTTTGATCGCCGTCTGGGTGAGTCAGCCATCAGACTCAACTATAAGAACGCACTTAGACAACTTGGACGCCTTGATGACTCCATCAAGCCAAATGCTCTTTGGCTGTACGACAAGAAACAAGATGTGTGTCCGCTGTAATCAAAGTGCACTTGGACTTGAAAGGGCTGCGCCAGTGAGAGGAAAAGGAAAAAAAAGTATTTTGAAGCCGCGATAAGACCTCGCTTACACGTTTTGTTTTTAGACAGCCGTTCTTAAAAATGTGTTCGTTTATGGACAACATATTAAAGTTATGGGTTTTATTTTATTTTTTTGGCCAAAACGAACAAACATGTTATACTTACCTGCTCTTTGCAGTTGGTTTTGCAGAGAGCAGCCTGGATCCTCCCCTTCTCGGGTCCCTATTCGGTGCTCTGGCCCCTCCCTCCTGTTGAGTGCCCCTACAGCAAGCAGTTTGCCATGGGGGCACCAGAGTCGAGTCACAGATCTGTGTGTCCATTCAGACAGGGAGCTGTGGCCCGGCCCTACCCACTTTATCTCCTCATTGGCTCACTGACTTTGATTGACCGCAGCAGGAGCCAATGAGAAGGGGAGTCCCAGGCTAACTTTGCTGGATCTAGATGGGGCTCAATGCCCCATCAGTGGCACCTCATCACCACAAATGAATGAAGAAAAATTACTTATTGGCTAAATTTTATAACAGAAATTAAGAAAAGGGTTTGTTTTTTTTCATGTATTTAGCAAAAAAATAAAAACCTCAGTGGAGACGATATACCATGAGAATGAAGCTCTACCGGTCTCTAGAAAATAACATTTTTATTTAGGTACAGTGTTGTACGACCACGCAATTGTCATTCAAAGTGTGACAACGCTGAACGCTGAAAATTGGCCTGGAAAGGAACTGCAAGGCAAAGGTATAATGAGCTAGTATGCCCACAGTGGGCATAACAAGAATACTTTACTGCATATAAAAGCTGATGTTACTGTTGTAGGTTTAGGAACACTTTAAAGTATACCCATTATTACAACCACCCGATAAAATATAGAAAACCTAAAACAATCACCTTGCCTGGAGGAATCCATTCTCTCTCTGTTATTCATGTGATCACTGAAGGACAATGATCGTTTAGACTGGGCGATTAGAATTTTTACATCATTGGGTACTTACCTCCTAACCATCCCTGCTCAAGTGTCTCAACTCTGCTCTCACATTTGGCACTTTTTGGGGGGAGTGGGTACCTGGTTTTGACTGGTTTACCATGGCGAAATCACCTGGAAGTTCGGCCCCGTCCTCCTTCCCCCGCTGCCAGGTCATTTACCAAGCACGGAGCGCTTTGCGCATGCGCAGTAGGGAACTAGCTGTAAAGCTGCAAAGCTTCACTGTCAGCTTCCCTTACAAGCAATGGCGATGGCAACACCTGAGAGCCGACATCGCTGGATTCCTGGACAGGTAAGTGTCCTAATATTAAAAGTCAGCAGCTACAGTATTTGTAGCTGCGGACTTATTGTTTTTTTCAGCAGGAGCCTGGAGCTCCTCTTTAAGGCATTACTGATGGTGTAAATTATCTGGTTCCTGGGCAGGAGGCTTCTACACCCCAGAGGATCTCCACAGCCTCCTTGGCTTGTAGGGTGATATAAAAAGGGTTGAAATTTAAGCGCCACACCACCGCTGGACCTCTTAGCAGTGGTGCTTTTACATCCCAAAAACATTACGGCATGTGTATTACTTCTGGCATTGCTCAAATATGGCCATCACTTACGCCCAATACATTCAACTCTCAGGCTGGGATACCAGACATCGCATGCGATTCGCAACGCATTGCTGTGCACATCACATGTGCTGTGTGATGTCAATTCAGCCATACAGTTTGTATGGCTGAATTTGCATCACATTTCACACCAAAATGGTACAGGACCCTTTTTTATGTCCGCACTGGAATCAGATAGCATGGGTGTTCACACCTATGCAATCCGATTCCTGCACCATATTACAGTTAGCACTGCGATCTGATCTGGGGGAGTCATTAACTTTGTATTGACACCCGCAAGCGGTACGCAGAGGGCAGTGTGAACCGTCGGCGATACAGATGCGATGTGGGAACCCGCACTTGAACCTCCCTCTTGCACTACTCTCCAATTTAGACACTCCCTGGTCAACCTCATTGTGAAGGATGATGGGAAGAAAATGATAGGTATTGAGTACATGTTATACCTATATACGCCAACTGATATGTTTACACATATGAGAAAAGCAGTGCTACAAATCATAAAATGTATAAATTATTAATACATTTTAAAGAGAAAATATAAATATAGAGCAATATAAATCATCAAATAAACCAACTTATCAAGTTAAGTGCAGAAGTTTCAAAAGTGCAAAATTGCAATTGTGTCACAGAAACCTGCCTTATACAGCTACCATCACTGATTGCGGAGGATCATTCCTCCCCCCATGGGGTCAAGTCTGAGATTTAGAATTTATGCATTGCCGGCCATTGAAATTTATGGCCCATCTGTTCTGGTAAGAGGAGCATGGCAACTTCTACTACTTGGTGGGGGATACTTCTTTCTTTACATCAATGATACTCCCTGGAAGATCACACACTATGGAGGTTTCGTGTTGGGACTTTCCCGTTTCTTAATGGTATATATGATTGAGATACAAAAATATGAATTTTGACACATACATGCACTTTAATTTACAATTTTGCACTTTTAAACTTGTGCACTTTACAACTTGATACGTTGGTTTATTTGATGTTTCATATTGCACTTTATAACTGCCATTATATAGCAAACATTTAGGATTTTTCGTGCTGCTTTTCTTGCTTATAATTTACCACGGATTGGGATCACAATTTATAGTTGGCTACTCAATTTTTTACAACCTAGCACGGATTTTACATTTATTTACTGGTATGTTTAGATCCCTATACATTAGATTACACATACATTAGATCCCTATATAGAGTGCCATTTATATGCTATATATCCCTATATATGTTGACATTTTTGTAAAGTGGAAACAACTTTTTTTTTTTCTGAGCAACCTTAATCTTATTAATACACTGTGAACTAGTAACATGATCACTTTATGCCGCAAACCACCAATTTTGTTTTTAAAGTTAATTGAATTAAAATCCATGAAGATCCACTAGGGGGCAGTCTGGCAGCATACAAAGCTAAGTTTGCCAAGTGTCCAATAAACAGGTTTTACAATACAGTACTCGAATTTCTGCAGTCAGTGCGTGCGTGTGCGTGTGCGTGTGTATATATATATATATATATATATATATATATATATATATATATATATATATATATATATATATATATATATATATATATATATATATATATATAATGGTGTGTGTGTGTGTGTATGTGTGTACATATATATATAAAAAATTGTGTGTGTAGCTGATACTCAGTATGAAAAGTTCGCAACTACATGAGTGGGCACATAACTGGTTGAGTAGACTATTAGACATTGTCCAGTATGTTAATGACCATTCCTCTAGATATTGCTATCGAGATTGATCCTACATGTATACGTGTACTGAACATTTTCTGAATAAAACTGTTATTGATAAAAAAAAATAAAAAAATTGTGTGTGTGTGTGTATATATATTATATATATAGAAATATAAAATAGTGTGAGTGTGTGTGTATATATATTATATATATAGAAATATAAAATAGTGTACGTACGTATGTATGTATGTATGTATGTATGTATGTATGTATGTATGTATGTATGTATGTATGTATATATATATATATATATATATATATATATATATATATAAATTGTGTGTGGGTGTATATATATATATATATATATATATATATATATATATATATATATATTATATATACACACACATACATACGGTACACACATAAAAATGAAGATTCCCCATTTTACTCGATTTTAAAAGAGGAGACCATGCTATGTAAACAATGGATGGCCTTCAGTGTTTTATACAGGATAATACAGGTTTATAAAAATCAGTCCAACTACAATGTGACATTAAAGGCCCACGATATGAATATAACTCATCTGGTCCCTTTCATGCTAAAGCATGGATAAGCTACAGACCAAAAAAAAAAAAAAACAATTTCCCTGCTAGGGATCCTAAAGCTGAACACGGGGCTGGAAAAACCTTACAGCGGGGACCCCAACACTACAAGGATTAAATGGTCGTTGGGTCCAGGGTGTACAGGAATAAGGAGTAGTTCTTATCTTATTTCTGACTTCATCCATGCGATTGGCCCGGTGAGGTTGCCTCTCTAAGGCGCTCCCAGCCATGGTCCTCCACAAGCAATACAGAGTTAGGCCTCATACACAGACGTTTTAACAGCGGCTTTTTTGAACGTTTTTTGCTGCTTAAGAACGGCACTCTGTTATTCAATGGGCTCATACACACCATGGCGTTTTTGATCTGTAACTTGCATTGGCGTTTTTAAGCTCCAAAAAAAAAAAAAAACAGGTCCAGGGCGTTCTGAGGCTCCAGCGCTAGAGCTGTAAAAACGTTAGACGGTGTTAAACGTGATTTAACAAGGCTTAACGCTGTGTTAAGCCTCGTCCGGCATTCCTGTCTCTATTCAAAATCAATGGTTCCCTATGGGAGCCCACTGATTTGAATAGAAGTCGTACAAGAAGTCCGATCAAGATGATCCGACTTGCGGTGCTACTTGTGTGCTGAGAAACTTGAAGGGGAACCCCGCCAAAATGTTAAAAAAATTGTGTGAGATTCCCCCCCAAGACGAGACCAGACCCTTCGGTCTGGTATGGATCTTAAGAGGCAACCCCCCAAAGATCCATACCAGACCCTTATCCAAGCATGTAGCCCAGTAGGTCAGGAAAGGGGGGGGATGAGAGAGCGCCAGGACCATACCAAGCCACACGCCCTCAACATGGGGGGTGGGTGCCTCTTCCCGACAACCCTATCACCTGGGCTCCCATAGTGAACCATTGATTTAGAATAGAGACAGAGAAACGTGGCTAAAAGCTAGTGCAGCTAACTGCGCATTGACGCCAATTCAGAACGCGGGTAAAAAAGCGTTTTTAACGCTGGGTTTTTCCTGGCATCGGTATTAGCTTGAGCCCTGGTTCACACTGGGTACGATTTGTAACGATTTGAGATGCGATTTGACATGTCAAATCGCATCTCAAATCGGCGGCAATTGTCGGCAATGGCACTGTCCTAATCAGTGCGACGCCGCATCTGCGATTTAAAAAAGTAGTTCCTGTACTACTTTTTGCGATTTCGGGCCGCGATTTACATTAAATTGCGGCCGAAATCACGGTAAAATCGCGCATTTTACCGCGATTTTGAATTCGCAGCAGTGTGAACCTAGGCTTACAGCCCGTTTTTTTTAACGTCTGTGTGTATGAGGCCTTAATAGCAGTATAATGCCAAAAGAACCACTCATAGGCCGGAACACCAGGATGAAGAAGACAACATTAAAACCGGGGAAAAACCGGGAAAATGGCTTCCGACGTGCCTAGAAATAATGAGCATTTAACCCTTGCAGTATGGAGGGGGGACCCCAAAGCAAGGGTTTTTCATGCATTTGGGGAATTAGGTGGAGGCTGGTAAGGCAGCTAAAGAGATGATCATGAGTGGGTGAGAAGAGGTACTCTAAGGCCCTGGTCACACCGGTGCACTTTGGCAGTGCTAAACACCACCTTCACAGCGTGGCGAAAGTACATAAAAAAAGGTTCTCCTATTAATCGGTTTACATCTGTGCATTGCATTTTTATACAGCGCACTGCGTTGTTGAAAAGTCTTTCTTGCTGCATCTTTAGTGTCCTGTATAAAACATGCACCAAAAACACATCTTTCATTGTATTCAATAGAAACGCACCAATGATGACTAAGTGCATTTTTTGAGTCACTTGTCAATTTTTTCTCAGGTGACCAGGGATGAAAAGGCATGCCAAAAAAAAAAATGTAAAACGCATTAAAAATGCACTAAAATGCAATATGCCATTTTTAAAAATGCATATCGAATTTTACATTGCACCGGTGTGAACCAGCCCTTAGGCCTTGTTTACACGGTCTTTAAGTTGTTTAAAATTGCGCACGATTGTGGAATGGTGACAAACGATAGTACTTAACAATCTCCATTTACTATTGATACGCCGCGTAAGTTCTAACAAGTGCCTTTCTGTATTCAGAAAGCAGGATACGCCAGAATTTTACTAAGATACGGCCAGTGTAAGTCTCCTACACCTTCGTATCTTAGGGTGCATATTTACACTGACCGCTAGGTGGCGCTTCCGTAAATTTCCGTGTTGAATATGCAAATTAGGTCGATACGCCGATTCAGAAACGTACGTACGTACGCCCAGCGCATTTTTTTACGTCGTTTACGTAAGGCTTTTTCCGGCGTAAAGTTACCCCTCATAAAGCAGGGGTAAGTCATGTTAGGTATGGACGTCGGAAACGAACGAACAGCGTCGTATTTTACGTTGTTTGCGCAAGTCGTTCGCGAATAGGGCTTACGTAAGTTACATTTACGGCAAAAGAATTGACAGTTTGCGGCGTAATTTGGAGCATGTGCACTTGGAAACGTTCACAGACGGCGCAAGTGGGGTCACAAGTAATTTAAATAAAACACGCCCACATCATCCACATTTGAATTAGGCGGGCTTACGCCGACACATTTACACTACGCCGCCGTAACTTAGGGCGCAAGTTCTTTCTGAATATGGAACTTGCACCCTAAGTTACGGCGGCGTAGTGTATCTGAGATACGCTACGCCCGCCGATAGATACGAAAATGTATCTGAATCCGGGCCACAGTGTGCAAACCTATTAGGATCTAAAATACAATAGATATAAAAAGTTCACACCCCTGTTAAAATGTTAGGTTTCTGTGATGTAAAAAAATGAAGCCGTGCGAGTTCAGCTGAACTCGCACAGCTTCACTCCCACAGCCCAGTGTGAACCTGGGCTAAATGCTAGTTTTTTTTTTTTGTTTCAATGCTTTGACGTGTTCTGCTACTGTATGAGATTGTACATATTCTGGTTTGTAACCGGTTTATTCAAAATGACTTAAGTCTGTACTAAAAGTAAACAAAAAGAGGCCTACAGCAACATTAAAGAAGCTGCAGGAATATCAAGCAAGTGTGGTAAATGTGACAACAATCTCCCGTATTCTTCATATGCCTTTTCGAGAGAGAGAGAGAGAGAGAGAGAGAGAGATCACTTCAAATATAACCAAATGGTAAAGAAGGACATTGTCCACAGGGTAAAGATGGGTAATGGCATTGCTCTCCAATTTTCAGGGTACACAACAGATTTTGCAAGACTGGAACTTTTTTCCCTTTGATGTCCAATTTTAATGGAATTACTCTTAAAGTGGACCTGAGCTCAAATGTGAACTAAATGTAACCATGCCCTATGGACAGCAAGTGCTAGAATAAAGATTGCGTCTTTTTCATTTTTTAGTTCTACACTCCCATTGGTGGAGCTTTGCATTGGGGTTTTACCATTATTTTCAAATTTAACACAATTTTGTAAAAGCATCCCAAAAAAATTTTTACCCAATGAAAATTTTGAAAACCTGACTTTACCTCACAGGACTTTTTAGATAAATTCTGTGTCCCCGAGCACGATGTAAAGCTCAATTCCATGTACATAAACATTTTTTAACAAACAGATGTGCTTTTTTGAAAAAGTTATGTTTGACAGCATATGTAAAGAAACAGCTGAGCGTCACAAACCAGATAATCATATACAATACCGCAGTAAGTTGAGTCGATACACAGTACATAGATTTCTGCAGTCAATAGGCGTTTGCAAGTCTAGTAAACCTTGCACATTAAAGTTTTCCCAAAGGGAAGCAGTGCTAGAAAAAAAAATTGAATATGCCCAACATTCGGACCCAACCCCCCAGCATTGTCGAGTCAGATCAATGTACAGGGGGACCACACTTTCCAATGACATCCCATGTTGTAGTAGGTCATCTTATATAAAAGGCAGGGCTGGGGACGACCATTTCATTCAAGTCTCTTTTTTGGCATAGTAGAGGTAGGTTTTAAGAAACTTGGAGTAGTGAGAGCGCTGGTCGCCATCGGGGGTGCCCAATAAGACCAGGGAGGGTGTAGGGATTAGGTCAAGTTTTAGCGGGAGCTTAATTTCATGAAAGACCGCCTTCTCGTATGTCAGTATGGAGGGGCATTTCCATTCCCAAAACATGTATATATATGGCCCCCGTCAGAGTTTGCATTTAGGGCAGGTAGTGTCATTCTAGGTATATCAGTGCAAAGAAGACTATATAGTGCCGATAATGGTTTATCTAGGTCCCCGGACCCAAGGTGCCAACAAATCCTCAATAGGGTCTACCTTGAGAAAAGGATTCTGAGGGAATTGGGCCACAGTAGCATGGCGCAGCTGGAAATGTCAAAACAGCATCCAGCCTGGCAGATTGAATCTCTGAGACAACTGTGAAAAGTTTAGGAGGGTACCCATGGGCATAATATCCCCAATAGTTTTGACCTCATATCGCACCCATAGCTGGGGATTCTGAATGGTACTGAAATGGGAGAGGGCAGGATTGTCCGAAACAGGTTGAGCAGGGGGATTACCGGTTCGGGATGGACAAAACGCATAGCAGCCTTCCAGATTTGCCATGTAGATAAACATTAAATGAAGGCATGTATATGTACTCTCGTCACGAGTTGCCGAAGGGAGCCGGACTGCGAGTCGGCTCTATACGGCGCCTGCGCACTGACGTTCGGCTTCTTTCGGCAACTCGTGATGCGTCGGTGGGAAGCTTTTGGTCATACGTCAATCACTTAGCCCAGGGGTTGACAAATTTGCTTGGAATCTAGGAGCCAGCTAAAAAAGTTAGGAGCCAGAAAACGCACCCCGTCCCAACGAGCTTGCGCGCAGAAGCGAACACATACGTGAGCAGCGCCCGCATATGTAAACGGTGTTCAAATGCAATTTTGAAGCGTGACATGTTGGGTATGAATTTACTCGGCGTAACATTATCTTTCGTAATATTAAAAAAAAATGGGGATAACTTTACTATTGTCTTATTTTTTTATTAAAAAAAGTGTAATTTTTTCCCAAAAAAGTGCGCTTGTAAGACCGCTGCGCAAATACGGCGTGACAGAAAGTATTGCAATGATCGCCATTTTATTCTCCAGGGAGTTAGGATAAAAAATATATATAATGTTTGGGGGTTCTAATTAGAGGGAAGAAGATGGCAGTGAAAATAGTGTAAAATTACATTAGAATTGCTGTTTAACTTGTAATGCTTAACTTGTAATACCAACGGCCACCACCAGATGGCGCCAGCTCACATCTGGTGGTAATAACTTGTAATACCAACGGCTCACCACCAGATGGCACCAGCTCACAAAAAAAATAATAATTTTTTTTTTTTTGCCCACCTTCCAAACCAAGTCGCCAGGACACTATTTCTAGTCGCCATGGCGACCTGGCGCCCGGGATTTGTCGATCCCTGACTTAGCCTGTGAATAGGAACGCCCAGTCCCATAAGATTCACTACCTGGAAGCCGGGGGGTAAAATAGCGATAAAACGGTATGTACGCAGGGCCGGATTCCAGACAAGACCAACAAGGCCAGGCCTCGGGGCGGCAGTGGGTGCAGGGGCGGCACTGCGGCTGAGAGGTGAGGACACTTTCACTTTCATATCAGGAGTTCCCCCCCCCTGTCATGCGGATGGTGAGAGGAGAAAAAACAGAGGGAAGAGGAGGCGACATAGTTCTTGGCAGCAGCAGCCTCCCGGTTCTCAATGTAATTTTGTCATTTTCGGCAGCAGCACCACCCAATGCATACTGCGCAGGCGGGGGCGGCATTGAAGGACTCGGCCTTGGGGCGGCAAATGGAGTAAATCTGGGCCTGTATGTACGGAAAAAAAAAGATCAGCGTACTGTCAGTGTCAGAAGTCAGCTCAATGTAATGTTAGAATTTTTTTTAGGGTGAACCCCCGCTTTAAATGTAACGGCTGCAAGTACCGGAATCTTTCTTTCTTTTATAACGCACCACTGTTGTGGTCAGTACTGCAGGGCTTTGCTGCATGCTTATGTGCTGAAAAGAAACATACTGGCAGGAGAAGAGAGAAGATCAATGATCTAATTGGTCTGCTCGTGTCCCCTCACTGTCCAATTACAAACTGGAAGCAGGTTGGTGGCCAAGCTTTATTGCTCAATGACGGTAGAGAAAATTCACGTCAAAACTGTCTCTACAGCCTGGCAGGACTTACTGGACAAAATTACAAAATATGTAAAGTGTATGCGTTTTACCTGTTTATCTGGAGTTCAGTATTAAAGTAGCACCTGCATTGCTCTATAAACAGTGCTGCTGTATTTTACAGAGAGAACTGGACCAATACTATATAACAAAAGTAAAAGCAGGAAAATGGATTTTTACACAAAAAATCCTGTTTTTCATGATCCAATGAGAAATGGTACCAAAATCAAATAAAACAGAACAGTCAATTTAAATAAATACTTTAACCACTTCAGCCCTGGAAGATTTTACCCCCTTCCTGACCAGTGCACTTTTTACAGATTTGGCACTGAGTCGCTTTAACTGACAATTCGACGTTGTACCCAAACAACATTTGTGTCCTTTTTTTGCCCACAAACAGAGCTTTCTTTTGGTGGTATTTGATTACCTCTGCGGTTACATTTTTTTGCGCTAAAAAAAAAAGTAACAATTTTGAAAAAAATTAAGTTTTTACTTCTTTCTATAATAAATATCACCCAATTTAAAAAAATAAATAAAAGTCTTCATCAGTTTAGGCCAGTATGTATGCCTCTATATATTTTTGGTGTAAATAAATAAATAAATCACAATAAGTGTATATTGATTGGTTTGCGCAAAAGTTATAGCGTTTACAAACTATGGGAAAGGTTTGTTTGCGTTTTTTTATGGTGGTTTTATAATTTTTTTTTTTTTTTTACTAGTAATGGCATTGATCTGCAATTTTTAGTGGTATTGCGGCATTGCAGCAGACAGATCGGACACTTTTGACACATGTTTGGGACCATTGACATTTATAGAGCGATCAGTGCTACACACACACACAGGATTTCGCCTAGGAGAGCCATTCTGCAGTATATTAGCTGGATTCAGAGACGCCGCCGCAACTTTAAGGCGGCGTAGCGTATCGTATTTACGCCGCCTTAAGTCAGAGAGGCAAGTACTGTATTCACAAAGTACTTGCCTCCTAACTTACGGCGGCGTAGCGTAAATTGGGCCAGCGTAAGCGCGCCTAATTCAAATTAGGATCAGGGGGCGTGTTTTATGTTAATGGGGGGTGACCCGACGTGATTGGCGTTTTTTACGAACGGCGCATGCGCCGTCCGTGTACATATCCCAGTGTGCATTGCTCCAAAGTACATCGCAAGGACGTATTGGTTTCGATGTGAACGTAAATTACATCCAGCCCTATTCACGGACGACTTTCGCAAACGACGTAAAATTTTTAAATTTCAACGCGGGAACGACGGCCATACTTAACATTGACTAGTCCAGCTATTTGATGGAATAACTTTACGCCTGAAAACGCTTTACGTAAATGGCGTATCTTTACTGCGACGGGCGCATGTACGTTCGTGAATAGGCGTATCTAGTCATTTACATACTCTACGTCGAACTCAACGGAAGCGCCACCTAGCGGACAGCCTAAATATTGCACCCTAAGATACGACGGCGCAGGCTGTCGTATCTTAGCTAGGTTTAAGTGCATCTCAGTTTGAGAATACACTTAAACTTAGGTCGGCGCAGATTCCGAGTTAGGTCGGCGTATCTACTGATATGCCGACCTAACTCTCTGAATCTAGCTATATATGTGTAAGGCGGTCGGGAGCCGGTAAAAGAAGAGCTGAATTGTGGAAGCTGTGCCACGAATAGGTAAAGCAAAGTTGTGATGATCTCCTAGACTCGCAGTCACAGGGAGGAGTGCCTCAGGCTATTTGCAAATAAACAAGACTAAAAAGGCACACAAGTGCCTAGGTACAGGACGTACAGTACAAAAAGTACATTTAGTAAGACAAATATTTTATTCTTATACTGGATATCTTAAAAACTTTTCAATGGGAAGATATCCCTAAAATTATTTACAGCTCCACCCAACTATTGTAGCCATTACAAAAGCCACTTCATGCGGTCACACTCCTCCTTTCAAAAAATAAATAAATTCTGAAATGCAGCAGTGAGCTTGTGACCTAGGGAAAGGGAGGGGAGGCGATCTCCTGCCAAGAAATGTAATCACTGGAGAAAGTATGAAACGACGAAGGGTAATTTAATTCAGCGGCAAACACCCATAGTTCAAACATAAATGTCCAGGATAGGAAACAAGATATACTGTACATTCAATATGGACCCAATGCACTGTATTTCAGGGTGGATATAAATCATTGATTTTGGATTTAAATAGATTTTTTTGATTTTTATCAAATTTATTTTAAAAATCTATCCAAAAGATAGTTTTCTATTTAGGATGCATTAATATTTTAGTTTATTCGGCATGAAATGGAGCTTAGTTATCTACGATGAGGCTGTATATTCTGCAATGTTTACATTTTTGGTAAACTCATTCAATGAATCCAAGCTCTGCAAGCCGAGATAACAAGCACTGCATTGATGAATTCATACAATGTCACAGTAACCATGAGATAAAACAAAGTTCAGGAATATCCCTATATCCCATTGTTTTGCAAATCTATGTACACTACAAACTGTATGATTGAATCGGTTCTGATATTGCTTTTTTACTAACCTGACAGCTTTTTATTCTAAATAGGAAACCTTCAATTTGTTTGCAAATATTAAAGATTCTAACTACCAGCAAGAATGAGACCTTACATTTAAAAAACACCTGTCATTTCAGATCCATCATGGCAGCACTCGTTAGCGGACATCCACTTACCTGCTGCCGCCACATCCCTCACCTTGTTGTGTCACTGCCCCATCACCAGTCATGCCATTAAAGTGAATGGGCCTGTCGGTGAGAGGAGGAGCCACTACGGGACAGAGATAACAGTTGGTCTTTAAAAATTAGGATTTTGTTGAGCCTTTTTTGCTAGCGATTTAAATAACGATTTAAAAAGTCACTCAAATCCACCCTGCTGCATTTACAAAAAAAAAAAAACACTAAGAAAAAAGGCAGAAATAATGCAGGTATAAACCAACTACAACCTGCTGTTAAAGTGGTTGTAAACTCACACAACTTGCACCTACAGATGGGCCTAGACTAAGGCTTACCTGGTGGTGCAAAAAATATCTCCTTAACCCACACGGTTTAGGAGATCTTTACAATAATGACAATTGCCGATGTCTACGCATGCGCGTCGTAGACAACAGCGCAGGCGCACTGAGTGTGCCGTTTTTCTGAATGCCATAACTTGGGTTAATGCCGTATTTCCACACATGCACGGGAGTGACGTCATCGCCGCTCCGGCCAATCACAGCACCGAAAACAAGATGATGAAAGGGTAAATGGCGGCGGCGGTGGAGGGGAATCGAGGAGGACTTGGGGGGCTTTGTTCTTAGACAAGCGCCACATAATGAGCTAGAATGTATGCTATGCATACAAGCTCATTATGCCTTTTCTCTTGCGGGGGGGGGGGGGGGGGGGAGAGTTGGGTGTTAACTTCCTCTTTAATATTCCAGGTAGTTTACAAAATTACATAAAAAATCTAAGTAGTTGTGGGAGAAAGAGCAAAAAAAAAAAGCAGCAAAAAAAAGAGAAAAGCAATAGAAATATATCATCCTCAGACCACTCACGGCCACATCATGTATAGAAAGCAAGCAGGGAGTAACTCAACCCAATGCAGCAATAAAAAGCATACATTTATTAAAAACGATAACATCCACTCATATTTTTTTGAAGACCATCTTGAGTAAGGGCTGATGACTCATGTAGCATTTCCTGGAATATATCTGCCCTTAGCTCAGGCATGCAGGCAGAAAGGTGTATTTAGCTGAAAAATCCCCTGCCCCAGATGAAAGAAAGAAGAACAAGAAAAAACAAAAACAAAATAAGACTAGCAGCCTAAAGGAATAAAACTAGTTAAATTCCGCTTTAAAGTGGTTGTAAACCTGGATACATGTTTTTTTTTTTGTTTTGTTTTTTAAATACACCTGCAAGACAAAGCCATAATGAGCTAGTATGCTTTACTTACCTTAGATCGAAGCCCCAAAGCCACCCTCGTCTCCCCCTCCGGCTGCAGACATCAGGAAGGTTAACTCCAGGTATCGCCGCTCCGGCACTCTGATTGGCTGGAGTAGTGATGACTTCACTCCGCGCATGCGTGGGAGCCAGCAAATATGGCAAATTTTATTATGGGATTCTCACTGCGGCTGCACTGTTGTTTACGGTGCGCATCAAGATATTGGCATTAATTGGGATCAAGATATTGGCAGTTTCTCTATGGCAGGGGTCGTCAACCCCCGGGCCGAGGCCTTACTACAGTTGGGCTGCGGGTGCGGGCAGGCGGCATGATAGAGAAGGTGGCTGGGAAATTGGCGCCGGGGGGGAAAAAATAAGCGAGCGAACGACCAGGGATGACATCTCTCTCCGCCCCCACCCCGCATCGCTGCTCTTCCACCCTTTCAGCAACAATGTCGGAGGTGCACGGGGAGCAGAGAGATGACATCACAGCTCTTCTCCCTTCACTCAGCTCCCACCACATGGACCAGTGCTGCCACCAATGCAGTGACAATTCGCATCTAGTGGCAAGTGACATTCCACATCTGGTGAAAGGTAACGTGGCAGGTGACGTGGCAAGTGACATTCTGCATCTGGTGGCAGGTGACGTGGCAAGTGACATTCCGCATTTGGTGGCAGGTGACGTGGCAGGTGATATGGCAAGTGACATTCTGCATCTGGTGGCATGTGACGTGGCAAGTGACATGCTTAGGGCACCCACTGATTCTGCATTATGGCGAGTTGAACTATGTCATTTATTACCACAATGTAATAGAAATAATGCACTTACAAATTGCCTGCGGAAAAAAAAAAAATAGCTTACCCCCCGTGTGCCAAGGCACAATTTTTGCCCATGCAGCCGGTCCCCGATGCCAAAAAGGTTGGGGACCACTGCTCTATGGGACCATACTATTGAGTTGTGGGAGGTTCACAGAACTGATGCAGAGAATAAATGTAGAAAATAGTAGCAGGATATGGAATCATTGCCATGGGACTATGCAGTGGTGTATTTAGGTTTTGTGCTGCCCTTGGCCTGACTAAACTCGTGCACCCCTAATTTAAATATGACCCACCCTTTCCTGTGAAGGCCACACCCTTTGCTGTTTAAGACCCGCCCTGGAAATTTTGAGTGGGTACACTAGTTCTGAGGGCCCTGGGGGGCAAAAGATTTCCTTGATTTGCATAGATTTCCTCTCACTTCCTGTTTGGCTATGAGGCAGGAAGTGAAGGGAAATCTCTGCAATTGGACAGGGATGGTAAAAAAATAAACTGACAGGGGCTATAACCCTGTCAGGCCAAGGATCCACAATGGAAAAAAAAGTGTTGCCTATAGTTCTACTTTAAGCACAAATTTCTGTTAATTTTATGGAGAGGACTAAGAAGATATAACCATGCCAATGGTGCAGCAGAAAACATATAGCACAGTGAGGAAGGTTTGTGGTCCAGGATGATAGGACAGTAAAAATTAGAAGCAGCACCCCCCCCCCCCACCCCCCAGTTGTGGAATGCCGACCGCCCGCATACCGGAAGCAGTGCGGCCGCTTTATGGGGGCGCTAGACTAAATTTGCCTCTCAGGCCAGTCTGCCCCATAAAGTGTAGCACAAGCCGGCGGGGACTCTTTCTGTGCTGCCCCCTTGCAGAGTGCTGCCCTAGGCCTGGGCCTTGTTGGCCTAGGCCAGAATACAGCACTGGGACTATGCCATTCAGTGGCAGGAGGCTAATGGAACGTATCCATGGGCCAAGCAGCTAGGTAGCATGAGGATTCTAAAAAAACAACGTCATGGAAGGAGGATTCTGCAGACTCATATGTATCACATAATCAAACAGAAACAAGAGACTTCTGAGAATTTAGCTAAAGGAAAAGTTACTGAGACGTAACAGTCACAAAGATTAGGTCATTGGGTTCCTACGCCACTAGCTATGGCCATTAACATTGGGTAGAATAAGTAATTTATTCATATTCAGAAGCAGAAGGCTTCTAGCCAAGCCCTTAAGCCTGCAGGAGAACACTGGGTAACGGGCTACGGTTATAGGACTTCACCGGTAAACAAAAAGCTTGAAAACCGCCGGTGAGAATATGTTAAGTGGTAGAAGCCTTTTAAGGATTCAGCGGAGGGACAGAACGCCAGGGGGCTACAGCAGAAGTTAAAGGACGAGTAATTTACAGCGGGAGAGATCTCGGCAACGAGCTAGAAAGTCGTATATTGTTTTCTTATGTCCAGACGGCACTATCTAGACATTTTAAAACACAAAATGAATAGAGTAGGAAAAGCTTAGAACATTGGTGAGGTTTTATTTTTTTGTGTGGTCACGGGTCACGGGCAGCAACGAAGATTTGATGGAGGTGCCAACCCCCACCCCAGTCAGACCTTGGAGTAATACGATGTTTAATGAAGGTGCAAACCCAACCAAAGTGTCCCTGGCAAATGTTTTACAAAAAAAAAAAACACATCTACAGGTAATCATTGGGAAAACTGGAACACCATTACAGGGAATGCAATTGGTGCAACTATGGTGGGGCTCCTAAATCAGGAGGACCATGAATGCCCACTCCTCTCACTTTACCATTGGTGTGGAGTACAAAAAGAATTTCTTCCTATGCCCCATTTTTTGGTTTAGCTATCCATTAGTGAGCATTTGCCCACTCTTCATAAGTACCCCTAAAATGAATGCGTAGATGACTGGAGAATGGTTACATGCACTATATTGTCAAAAGTATTGGGACACCAGCCTTTACACGCACATGGGGCCAGATTCTCGTAGGCGCGCGTAACTTTGTGCGGGCGTAACGTATCTGATTTACATTACGCCTCCACAACTTAGACGGGCAAGTGCAGTATTCTCAAAGCACTTGCTCCGTAAGTTGCGGCGGCGTAGCGTAAATCGGCCGGCGTAAGCCCGCCTAATTTAAATTGTGAAGAGGTGGGCGTGTGGTATGTAAATTATCCATGACCAGACGTGATTGAAGTATTTCACTTACGGCGCATGCGCCGTCCGTGGAATATCCCAGTGTGCTTTGCGTCAAAGTACGCCGCAAGGACGTATTGGTTTCGACGTGTACGTAAATGACGTCCAGCCCCATTCACGGACGACTTACGCAAACGACGTAAAAATTTCAAATTTTGTCGCGGGAACGACGGCCATACTTAACATTGGTGCGCCAAACTTACGCCACCATATAGCAGGGGTAACTTTACGCCGGGAAAAGCCTAACGTAAACGGCGTAACTTTACTGTGTCGGCCAGGCGTACGTTCGGGAATTCGCGTATCTAGCCGATTTACATATTTTGACGCGTAAATCAGCGTACACGCCCCTAGCGGCCAGCGTAAATATGCAGTTACGATCCAACGGCGTAAGAGACTTACGCCTGTCGGATCTAATAGATATCTATGCGTAACTGATTCTAAGAATCCGGCGCATAGATACGACGGCACAACGCATAGATACGACGACGTATCTGGAGATACGCCGTCGTATCTCTTTTGAGAATCCGGGCCATGAACTTTAACCACTTGCCCACTGGGCACGTATTCCACCTTCTTCCTAACCAGACTAATTTTCAGCTTTCAGTGCTCTTCACATTTTGAATGACAATTCTTCAGTCATGCAACACTGTAGCCATATGAAATGTTTGTCCTTTTTTTCACACCAATAGAGCTTTCTTTTGGTGGTATTTAATCACCGCTGGGTTTTAATTTTTTTTGCACTATAAATGAAAAAAGACTGAAAATGTTGTTAAAAAAAAATGCATTTTTCTTAATTTGTTCTAAAAATGTGCACATTTGTAATTTTTCTTCATAAATATGGCCCAAAATTTATACTGCTACATATCTTTGGTAGGAATAACCCAAATCAGAGTATATTATTTGGTCTTTGTGAAAAATATTCGATGGCCTAACAAGCCAGGAAAAATACAAATACCCACCAAATCACCCCTTTTTGGAAAGTAGACATTCCAATGTATTTTGTAAGAGGCATGGTGAGTTTTTGAAGTTGTAATTTGTTCCCACATTTGCAAAATTAGGATTTTTTTTTTTTTTTCACAAAGTTTTAATATTAACTAGATATTTTTTTCCCATGGAATATGCATACTTGCAACTACACCCCAAAATACATTCTGCTACTCCTCCCGAGTATGGCGATACCAAATGTGAGACTTTCACAACCAGGCCCAACATGCAGGGATCACCATCTGGTGTTCTAGGGACATAAAATACACATTTAATCTCTTGACTACCTATTACACTTTTGAAGGCCCTGGAGCACCAAAATAATTGAAACACCCACAAAATGACCCCATTTTGGAAATCAAACACATTATCTTTTTTTTTTTTTTTTTTTACACAAAGTTTTCAATTCATACGATTTTTCGAACACATAGCATGTACATATAAAAAGTTACATGCCAAAATACATTCTGCTACTCTTCCAAAGTATGGAGATAACACGTAGGAGACTTTTACACACCCTGGCCACATACAGAGGTTCAACATGCAGGGAGCACCATCAGGAGGAGCACTGATGGGCACCGATTAGCAAGGATGCGGCATGGATGGAGCACAGACGGGCACAGGCGAGGCAGGCATGGGCACAGGCGAGGCAGGCATGGGCACAGGCGAGGCAGGCATGGGCACAGGCGAGGCAGGCATGGGCACAGGCGAGGCAGGCATGGGCACAGGCGAGGCAGGCATGGGCACAGGCGAGGCAGGCATGGGCACTTTAGATCCAGCCCACAGCGCTGCTGCACCGGCTTCCACCTCTCCTCACATGATGTACCAATCGCGTGTGAGGAGAGAGCTGAACCAGACAGTGATCGTTCCGTCATTGGGGTAATCACGTGTTAAAAGGGCCGCTGTCACGTACGCTCCTGTGTGCGCGCCCCAGGGGGCACGCGGGAAGCTCGAGTCTGGAAGGACGTCATAGTAATCCCTCCCGAAACTAGTTGATTGTGCTATGGCTCGGTTGGCAAGTGATTAATGGCATCCCAGTCTTGGGCCATATAGGGCCCATCCTTTGCAGCTATAACAAACTTCATCTCTTCTGGGAAGGCTGTGCACAAGGTTTAGGAGTGTGTCTATGGGAATGTTTGACCATTCTTCCAGAAACACATTTGTGAGGTCAGGCATTGATGTTGGACGAGAAGGGCTTGATCGCAGTCTCCGCTTTTATTCATCCCAAAGGTGTTCTATTGGTTGAGGTCAGGACTCTGTGCAAGCCATTCAAGTTCCTCCACCCCAAACTCACTTTTTTCCTCACTCAAGAGGAACAAATTGAATAAATAGAAAACCCCCATATACAGATTTCTACACACACAGTTGATCCAGAAGAAGGAAAAAACCCTATAAAGCAGGGATATGCAATTAGCGGACCTCCAGATGTTGCAAAACTACAAATCCCATCGTGCCTCTGCCTCTAGGTGTCATGCTTGTGGCTGTCAGAGTATTGCTATGCCTCATGGGACTTGTAGTTCTGCAACAGCTGGAGGTCCGCTAATTGAATATCCCTGCTATAAAGCATGGTCCTATTTACTCCAGAGGGGAGAAATGAATTCCTGATCTGTCAGGAGGCAATTAGATATTTCCTGGATCAACAATCCCTGGTCTTATTGTTAATATCCAGTTACATTTTGGTATTGCTTTGGGTGTTCTTGCCCAGAATGGGTGTATTTTATGTACAAAGTACACTATGCCAACAAAATACAAAAATAGTGCCGGGACAATAAGAAAAGTATGACACCATTTAATACATACAGGCCGAACAATTATCAGTCCAGTGTTTAAATGGAAAGGGCTCTCTTCTGACTTTGTAGCCGGGTCTCATGACCATTCTGTAAAAAACAAGCACCAATTCAAAGGAAATTGCTTACAACTTCTGAGTTTGAAAAACATTGGGTTCTGTAATGTACCTGGCAGAACCTTGTGGAAATGTCTGGTTCTGCAGGTGAGCCATACTTACTGTACAATCCTTTATTTGTATTTCAATGGACAAATGTCTTTACAATCACCACCCACCAGGGACTTTCAATTGGTAAGAAGTGCTGTGGGAGGTAGAGGATGAAGCATTCTTGAGCTGGCAAGACAATTCTATTTTATACTGGAAAGCAAGTCTCTAACATGGAGCATTCTAGCTATGCAGCGCTCCCCGTCAGCCTTATGCATATTACAGGCTTGAGAAACACTGGGCTTCACCATCTGACAGATTCCTTCCAGCAACAGCAAATTATAGAGAACCCATTGCCCAGGCTAATCACAGGCAAAGTCTGGAAGAGTGATCCTGGAATAAGCAGGACCCTTTAATTTGTTCTGTTGTCTGCGCATTAACCCGCATTGAACAAAAAACACTATTTACTACACTTTCGTTCCACGAGGATAAAAAGCACAGCCGTTTGGGTTAGAACAACCCTTCCATGTGCCATAAAGGGGTTACTTGCTCGAGGCGGATAACAAATTGGTTTGCACAAACACATACTAGAGAACCTGAAACAAGAGAGTCCCTGGGAGAGCGAAATTAAGTGGCCCTTCAAATTATCTAAATTGTAACCTAAGGGGTCCGAGGCCTGCACATGCCCTCTTTGATGCGGAGAGCAGGCAGAAAAATACAGAGCATTACTAGTACAGCTGCAGAGTGACTCACATCCAGCAATTAACAGGGAAGGGAGGACGGGGAGGGGCGAGTCGTGAAAGATTTTTTATTTTTTTGCTGTACAGTTTATCAGCGGCAGTCTCCACGGCAACCATGGGGCTGAACGACATTGCAATATGAAAGTGAGAAAGAGTTGTCCTTTAACTCTTTATCCCTAAATCCTGTCCTGAGGGAAAGGGGAGACCGATTTCACCCCCCAAAAAAAGGGTACTGCAGCGAAACTCCCATGAATCAGAACCCGATCAAAGGGGGCAGGTGCCAGGCGTCTCTTGAAAGACCAAGGTATGCGCTTACAGGCTTAGAAACTATTTAAAGAGGACAAGTGGGGTGAGATGCATACTTCTCTGCAGTATTCCTTGTTTACTCAAGAAAGATTGCCGCATGCTGACAAATCACTGCAGAGAGACAAAGTACATACTGAACAGGGGCGGCCCATCCATTAAGGGTGACACCCAGGGGCGTATCTAGGTTATGGCAGCCATGGCAAGTGCCATGGGCGCCATGGGGAGGGGGGCGGCAAAAAGCTACCCCCTGCACGGAAAACCCCCACCGGTCCTCCTGAGGCCGCCTCCGGCACTAATGTAGCTCGCGGCATCGCGGCCGGCCTGCTGAAAGGCGCGGCGCCGGCACAGCAATTGCCAATATTGCTACTTGGCCCGGGAAGGGGCGTGACAGGTGCCCCCATGACGGCCTATGACTGGCCATTGATGGCACAGTGGCTGCTTTTGATGGGCACAGTGGCTGCAATTGATTTTTTTTTTCAGTTTGTTTGCGCCCCCCCCCCCCCCCAAAAAAAAAATCAGCACCAGCCGCCAGTGGTCCCCAGTGTCCCTCTATGTCCTCGTCGCACTGCATCCCTCCCTGTCCCTGGTTATCTGAAATGTTTCAAATGTTTTGACAGGGGCGCAGTTTCAGTGCTTGCCATAGGCGCCATTTTCACTAGATACGCCTCTGGTGACACCCCCCCCCCCCTCTATCCACACCACCCCCTGTATGGTTAAAGGATAAATCTATCCATGGCCGCCCCCTATCCATGCGTCTGTCCCCTTTCAGGACGCCGGGCGCATGAATTACAGCGGCGAGGGTGTTTTTTTTTTTTAAGCACCTGATTCTAAAAGGCTTCAAAATAGGGTGGACTCGAAGCGCAGAGCATTGCGATTCGTGGCTGGGAATCTAATTTTCTTTGCATGAATTTTATTTTCTTGCACATGCGTATTTATTTTTTGATTACATGTCTCGCACGATTCTCCCATCATTGATTAGAAAATAGTTTGTTTTTCCAAAAACTTCCAACATGCCGATTGCTAAAATTCGATAGCCGCAAGAAAATCAACTGTTGCTGCAGCCCACTAATGGTGCAAAATTCGAACGAAAACTCTTACCCGTATTTGCCGGTGTAGAAGGCGACTGGGCGTATAAGACGACCCCCTAATTATACAGTTTAAGATTTCTTTGCCTGTACTCACCGTATAAGACAACCCTGCGTCCGAGACTTCCGACACTTCATATTTCTTCCTTCTGGAGCCATATTCTTCTTCATTCTTGTTGGAGCCAATCATGGCGAGCGATGTATTCTATTAATGAATACAAAGCCTGCTTGGATTGGCAGAGGCTGTAACATCATTAGCCCTGCTCGGATTGGAGTAACATCCTCTGCCAATCTGAGCAGGCTACATACCTCTCTGACTCTAAAAAGCCAATCTGAGCAGGCTACTGTATGTAGCCTGCTCGGATTGGCAGAGGATGTTACTCCAATCCGAGCAGGTTCTGTATTCATTTGAATAAATCGCTCACCGGGATTGGCTAAGTGGTATATACTGTAAGTAGCCAAAGCTACATACAGTATTACTGCACATCCAGCAGGCATCCAAGGAGCTGACCCGGCGTATAAGACGACCCCTGCTTTTTGGCCATTTTTTTTTAAGTGTAAAAGGTAGTCTTATAGGCCAGCAAATACAGTAAGTAGCTGTAGCTTTTCCAATCATTAGTGAGGTCAAGTGGACAATTCACATTTGGATTGAACTTTACAAGAATAGTACAATTGTGTATATATTGTTTAATTATATATATATATATATATATATATATATATATATATATATATATATATATATACACACATACATACATACACACATTATATATATATATATATATATATATATATATATATATATATATATATATATACACACACACACACATACATATATATATATATATATATATATATATATATATATATATATATATACATACACATATATATATATATATATATATATATATATATACACACACACACATACACACACACACACACACACACACACATACACACACACACACACACACACACACATTATAACATAAGCCACTATGCTGCAGATTCTGTTCTTGAATCCCTATGGCCAGGCTAGACAGCCATTAAAATTGAAAATCAGCATACGCTTATTATCCGTTAGCTTTCCATACAGAAAGCTTGAGGAATCAAAGAGACAGTATTATGTTTCCTAAGGCCACAAATATGATTCAAAGCTACTTTGAAAGTTTGACTGACTGGCAAAATGTTAAGAAAAAACAGAAAGGAAGGAAGGAAATGACACAGGCTTGACTCCAGGAAGCAGAATCCTCTCCCATTTAAAATGCAATGAGCTTCCTGGAATCCAGCTTTAGTGGATTGCAAAAAAATGATTAATGTAAACTGAGGGCATTCTCTCTCTATCAGCAATGTTTCCTGAAGAGCATTAGCAGCTCACGGACAGATTTCCCGTTCTACCTGGAAGAACTGGGATTTCCACTTTTTAATCAAACCCAGCAAGGTGTGTCTGCACAAAAAATATTAAATAAAAAAATAAAAATAAAACCGCTCCTTTCTTTTACATGTTCTATTGCAAAACAAAACAGGTAAATTGGAATCAATGTATGCAGCTCACCTTGGCGAGAGGTGGAGAAAACACCAACTTTTCTTGGCCATTTACCAATGTGTTTTCTCAGCCCCTCGCCAAGGTGAGTCGCATACATTGCTTCCAATGTACCTGTCCATCTGTTGAGGCCCTTAAATTTGCCATGTTTTTGTTTTCCAGTACATTTTTGTTTGTGAGGATTTGCGGTCAGCTACTTGAAAAGGAAACTACATATACAGAAGACTTTTACGATGGATTGCCAAGCTTCCCCTCATTGTTTTTAAAGGGTATGTAAAGTAACTGTTTTTTTTTTTTTTTTTTACATAACAAACATGTTATACTTGCCTCCACTGTGCAGGTCGTTTTGCACCGAGTGGCCCCAAACCTGGTCTTCTGGGGTCCCTCAGCGGCTGTCTCAGCTCCCCCTCACAAGAACTCATCACCATCATGCGAGCGAACTCGCAATCAACCAATGAATGACCCGAGAAGCCTGCGTGTTCAAGGCGCAGGACTTTCGAAGGGTCAGGTAAGTAAATGGGAGCTGGGGGGGGGGGGGGGGGCATGCTATTCCTCTGACGTTTTCTCACCTTAATGCAAAGGGCATCAAGGGGAAAAAAACATTTACCTTTACAACCCCTTTAAATGAGGGCAACTGCTTAAAGTGACTGTCACAAAAAAAAAAAAGTAAAAGTAATACTTACCAGTCTGGTGGGCAGGGACTGCAACCTTTGCTTTCTTGCTGTGGCTCGTCCACAAACTACTACACCCCTACTGTATAACAACACACCTAGAAGGGACAGATAGCCAACCAAATGGGTCACCTAAAAATGTGTCAACTGCATTGAATGGTAATTTATTACACCATTAGAGCTTCAAAACATCTCTAAAGACTCTAGTGCTTGGGGCAAACTTAGTCAGTAGTTGCCACAGATAGTTTGATTCCATGCTATCAAATGCCTTGGATAGCATTGCTCTGTCATTAACATTTGTAGGAGGAATTTGCAAGTTAATGGGTCACTAAAGGAAAAACATTTTTTTTTAGCTAAATAGCTTCCTTTACCTTACTGCAGTCCTGGTTTCATGTCCTCATTGTTCGTTTTTGCTCTGATGTTGCTGTAATCCTTCTCTGTTCTGAACACTTCCTGGTTGTCTGTTTCCTGATAAAAAAGTCATGGGAGCTTTCTCTCTGTGGTCACTAATCAAGGAGGTGTGATTACTGTGTGTCTAAAACCCCTCAATACCAATCAGTTTCGTTTTACAAACCATCACTGCCCTGTATTGGCTCTGTACATCAACAGAGCAGGAAACAGCATGCAAAAACGAAACTGAAACTGTAAGTACATTATATGATTGATTTTTATCTATTTCTAATCATTTTTAAAAGGAATCAGTTAACTATTACGTCTCTATACCCTGTAAACAGTCATTTCAAATGAAAAAAAAAATGTTTTCCTTTACAACACCTTTAAGGAAGAGTCGAATGTTTGTGGTGGTGGATTCAGATGGTATAAACCATTCTTGGTCCAGGTATAGGTTTATGGACGAATTAGGACAGGAGATTAGCTAAAACTCTGGTGATGGCTTTCATATCTGATGTTAGGAGGGCGATTGGATGATGCAATTTAGGCTGCAAGGGTTTTTCTCTAGTTTGGTGATAATAAATAGTATGGCTTCATTTATCGGTTGGGGAAATTTACCAAGACTACATGCCAAATCATCTCTTTATGGATTTCTACCAATAGCCTGTCAGCTTCTGGGACCTAAATAAAAGCAACAGTGAGAACTTCTAAACCATTGGTAAATTGGTACTGTCCACTGCAGAAAGCCTAAGGCTGCTTTCACATTGAGGCGTGCAGCCGCGGTGACGGTATAGCCGCACTATTTGTAGCGCGGCTATACCGTTGTATTTACCGCAATATTCGGGCGCTAGCGGTGAGGTTTTAACCCCCACTAGCGGCCGAAAAAGAGTTAATACTATTAATACTAGTATTACCGCGGTATTGCCACGCTTTCCCATTAATTTCAATAGGAAGGCGCGGTATAGGAGTGGTGAACACACCGCTCCTATACCGCGGTAAAGATGCGGATAGCAGGACTTTTTGAGCGCTCCTGCTAGCGCACCGCTTCAGTGTGAAAGCCTTCGGGCTTTCACATTGAACACTACAGGGCAGGATTTTTCATGCGGTATAGCAGCGCTATTTTTAGCGCTGTACCGCATGAAAAACGCCTCAATGTGAAAGGGGCCTAAGGAATGGAGTTTAGGGACTGTACAGTGGTGTTACGTTCATAGGTCCACTTTACTACTATAGAGATCCACATAGAAGTCTTTAAAGAGGATAAAATATCAGAATAGGGAGTCACTATACAGTCTCCTAAAGCAAATTTGGCATTTGTAGCTAGAAAATGTCCCGTATGCTTTCACCTATTCAATATATTCTGGTTGGGTAAAGGTTTTCCTCCTCTTCAAATGTTTTGTAAAATTATTGGTGTTCTAACCATCTAGATTGCATGTCTAGGTTAGTCAGAAAATCTATTTTGGCTAGCTTAAAGTCCTTTATAATTGTAACCCTGTTTTCATGTTAGAGCCCATGTGTGTGCCTTATTTATCAAGCAAAGGGCTCAAGTAGGTAATAAATTCCCCAACATCCAATAACCATCACTTCAAGTGGAGTCTCTACCATCTACCGCAGTGGTTCCTAACCCTCTCCTCAAGTACCCCTAACAGGCCATGTTTGCAGGTTTTCTTTTATCTTGCACAGATGCTTTAAATCAGTAAGTCAATGGTTTTGTATTTTGGACAGAGAGGGGAGAAACAGGAAGTGAGAAATTCAGACAAAGAAAAAAACATTTAGAAGGGAAATCGAAGGAAAAGGTAAGTGAACCAACAATGCACTAGCTTAAAGGAACCCATTTAGAAAATAAAAAAAAACGAACCTTTAAAACCCCTTTAAGGAGATATGGTCTGGGCACCTAGCAGAGCTGGTCTGGAAGGGACCCTATGTGCCCTCTCTAGTAAAACCAGTGGGGTAAAAGCTTTCAGCTCAAAAAGTTTCATCAAACTCCATGGGTGTCTTTCATTCTAGGGGGCCTATGACATGAACATTGTTACTGCAGAACCTACTTAGTTTCAATATCCCCAATTATATAGATAGGCATGTTAGGTTTTTTCCTAAGAGGATACTTTGGACTTTTGCTGCAGAGGGTTTAGAATGTCCTCTATGGAATGCAATTTGCCCTCAAGTTCCCTTATCTTTTGGATGTCCTGTCGGACAAGTAAAACGTCCATTGAGGTATTGTGTGAGGGCAGATATTTGTGTATTACAGGTGTTAACTGCAGCTAAATTATCTTTGAAGGTGGGTTCGGGGCTGCTAGATTGGTCTGTCGAAGGGTCACTTTTAGGGACAGGGCTGTCAACAATACTAACTGTGCCCCTCAGCTGAGTGTTGAGGTCCCCCAGTGGCACCACCAGTGACATGGTAGCAGCTGCGGTTGCTTTAGATAAGAGTCTTTAGCTGGTGTCCGGTTTTATTTCTCTAGGCAGGCAACACTTCTTTTCCTACATAATATTCCTGCTATACGAAGAAGCGCAGTGTCATCCTGAGGAGTATGGTCCATGTGTGCTGACCGCTCTTCATTAAGCTTTGTCATGGCCAGGCAATAAATTAACAGCGTATTCAGTAGAAGGGTTGACTAGTAAGCAGTCCTTGCACTTTGGTCCTTTAAGCCCAGGTTCACACTGAGCTGCGGGAGTGAAGCTGTGCGAGTTCAGCTGAACTCGCACGATTTCACTCCCGCTGGAAGTCCCGATTTCGGCCGCGATTATAGAGACATCTGTGCAGGTATTTTGTGTGGTCCTGTGGGTTTTTAGAGTTCAGTGCTTAAAACAATGAACACAATGGTGAGTACCAAACTTAGGGAATTACTGTAATGCCCTGTACACGATTGGCTTTTTCGTCGGAAAAATCTTGGAATTTTTTTTCGACGGAATTCTGCTCAAGCTTGGCTTGCATACACACAGTCACACAAAAGTTCTCAGAATTGTCGACCGTTAAGAACGCGGTGACGTACAACACTACGACGAGCCGAGAAAAATGAAGTTCAATGCTTTCGAGCATGCGTTGAATTGTTTCCGAGCATGCATCGGAATTGTGCGCGTCGGAATGGCTACAGACGATTAGGAATTTTTTCCGTCTGAAAATCTGAGAACCAGCTCTCAATCTTTTGCTGGCGGAAATTCCAACAGCAAAAGTTTGATGGAGCATACACACGGTCGGAATTTTCATTAAAAAGCTCACATTGGACTTTTTGCTGTTGGAAAATCTGATCGTGTGTACGGGGCATTAGCCTCCAGTAATCTAAAATGAACATTGAATGCCGCCCCCTACTTAATAATCTACAGGGAGGGTCTTCTCCATAAGTGAGGCTTTGGCAAAAAAGGTTTGCGAAGCTCTGATCTTCTTCACATATCTGCAACAGGATGTTTGGTTGGTAGAGAAAACCTGCTTGTAGCAGCATTTTTGCTGCTGGATTACCAAACATTGCAGTGCGTGGCAAGGCAGGCGAGTTGTACAGCAGCGTTGGGTGACATCTAAAACAAATGGTGCTGCAATAGATCAATGTGTGCACATTTGTTATTGTGTGCTGTGGTAATGCACACTATTTATTATGTTACTGCAATGAGTCCTGATACCGACCCGAAAACGAATAATCATTCTAGCCTTTCATGTACAATCTTTCATAGTTTTTTCCTGAACGAAAACCACGTACACAGTTAGGCCCGTACACACACGATCGGATTTACCAACAATTGTGTGACAGCAGGGTTTTTGTTGGATAATCCGACCGTTTGTACGCTCCATCGGACAATTGTTGACGGAAATTCCGATAACAAATGTGGGATAGCATGCTCTCAAATTTTCCAACAAATGTTCCGTCGGATTATCCGATCGTGTGTACACAAATCCGTCGGGATAAAATCCAAAAGAACAAACACGCATGCTCCGAACCAATGCTAACCATCAGACAACATTAGCAGAAGTTGCCCAAAGGGTGTCGCTAAAGAGCTGAAAACCACAAAGTTTTGTGTATGTTGGCTAAAAAAGTTCTGCCGTCTGTATGCAGAACAGGTTCACAGCCAACCCTCTTCGCACAAAATTCCACAGATTTGTCTGATTGAAATCTGATCGCGTGCGAGGCTTTAGAAATCTTTTACAAGAAAACGTTTCCATTCCGCTACATAAAACAAATTCGGCACAGCAGTCTAAAACAAATGGCAATTTGATCCCACCAACGATTAGAAACTCAAACGAACTTTCCAAAAATGAAACCTTCTGTGCAAAATTCTACAAGTATATGGGCAGCTTGGACCTTCCCGTTACCCTAAAACCAACCTTCCATGTGAACCCAACACTAACCCACCCGCTAAGCCCCCTGTAAACACAACAGTAAAGGTGGCAATACATAGAGCAAAACTCGGCTGGTTCAGCAGGGAGAGACTGAATTTCAATCCATGAATGACAACTGTGGTTGACCTACCTAACAGACTTTTGGTCAATCTTCATGTTGGAAAATTTCCACTCGATCTGGGCTGCAGGCTATATACTGCAGTGCTGATCAATGTATTCTGACAACAGGGAAGTCTTCCCATTGTCAGAATACAAAGACAAAAAAAAAAAAACTGACTCATCTATGGCTTAACCCCTTTCCTCCCGGAAAGCCAAAACATTACCCTCACACTAACCTTCCATGTAACTCCAATACCAACATTTTCAGAAAACGTAACCCTAATGCCAAGTTTAACATCTCATAAAGGCAGCAGGTAGTATGCAGAAAAGGTAGACTTCACTGCTGTAAACTGTGACAGATCTAGGAAGGCAAGACTTCAGTTAGCAGTCCAGCATTTAACCAAGAACTTAAATAGGAACTGAAAGCTGTGCCCAAAAAGCCAGGGAGAGGGCATAGGAGTAGTTCTTGGTATTGCCTTACCATACCTTGTTCTGTGTTTTATCTCTGTGTTGGGGCAGCCATGCTCATGTGTGAGGCTAATGCGAACAGTGAGCAGCGCAAAAGACACAATGAGACTAACAGTCGGGGCAGCAGTGCCTTAGATTTTACACTGCAGGTATAGAATTATGAGGGTACAGAACAGAATTGCCTAAAAACTCTAACTTAACAGACCGTATACTTACTTCAAAATGATTTCCTGTCAAAAAGTATTTTTTTGTGTGTTACTTAGGCGCAATTAACATTTCTAGAATTTAACACATTGTGGAGTTCAGGTCGACTTTTGAATACCAGCTCTGTGTGCGATGATCCTGGAAGAATCGTTATGACAAGGTTTCAGTAGAAGGATCAGAATTACTTTTCATGGAGTTGAAACACAGACCAGCCTTAACATAGTTCAGTTTTTAGTGTTTTTTTCCTTTAACAACATTTTTTTTCTGGTAGTATAAAAGGCATCAAACAACTCCTCGAATAGCTGCAAAACTAACAAGTCCTGTCTATATCTGGCATGCGCCACAAAATGCTGCTCTAGTGAAGAGACCAATTTAACACCGAGATAATGTGCCAACAATGAAACGTAATCTACACGGCAACTGCATCGTCTTGAGGAAGATGCTAAAACCGTGTGAACCATAGTGAGAATGCAAGTTCAATAAACTGAACTTCCTCATAGATTTAAAATGTAAAAGCACACATTTGTCATATCACTGGCGCTGAAAATACAAAAAAAGGTTTCCTCTGTTAAATGTAGCAATTATCTCTAAGCTTATGTTTGGACCTGCTTCTACATATTTTGCATTGCCATAAGCTTGTATCGGGAGCAAAGAAGGTCTGAAGCAAGCGAAAACCCATCAACACCCTTGCTCTTAGGCTAGCCATAGACCAGTCTGTTTTTTTTTTTTTTGTTAAACCAGTTGGGGGGGGGGGGGGGGGAACTGTCCCGATTCCTCCATTTACACATTTGAGGTTGATGGTGGAATCTTCCCCACACTCCCTTGACTTACATTGTTAGAGGGGCATTATATTAAAAAAAAACAAAAATGTAGGTAGATATAAACCCAAGAATTCGAAATTTTGGATGTAGTGAGTGCAAAAGCTATCTTTTTTCTTTATTTTCAAATAGTGAGCCACCATTAAATACACTTCTCCTGGGGTAACTATTTCTCACTGTGCTACAGTCTATGGTGGTGCAGTTCATTTTGGACTACAGAAAGCCCCCCCCCCCCTCATATCTATAACGTAGTTAGCAGAGGTCAACTGGGCAAAGATGACGACACTGCTTGGGATTTCAGTGAAGCACAAGCAGAGAGTACCCATAAGTTACACGGTCACAGAATTTCATGAGGGATCAACCAGGTATTTTTCTGTACTTGCGGCATTTTTTAAAGAGACATAAAAACACACACAACTTGTGAAAATATGCTTGCGTTGCAGAAATGTACCGATTTTGTTCCCCGACATACTCCGCAGTCTATCAGCTCGGGGCTTTAGATTTCAATCCAGGTATTGCATCTGTTCGTTCTCTCCGTTGGCAAGTTGGTAATCTGGGAACACCTTTACTTACATGTCTGCAAAGCATGTAGATCAGTTTCTCAAACACACCCCCTGCAAGCTCCTTGGTGTATCAAAGTTGCAATACTAAGCCCTTCGCAGCCACCAATCAATTCCATGCCGGCGTGGAAGTTTGAATCCGATACATAGATAGAGTAGGCTGGGCTTTAGGAAGCAGACCACCATACCCCACTATGTAAGGAGCCATCTTGATTCAGGTTGTAGAGGATTGCATTTCAATTATTGACTCATCCCGCACTCTAAACTGTACATTTCTTTCTAGCATGAGCTTTAGGTGGATAAACTGAGCCATTCACTTTGTTGAACAGTAAAGCCGTGTACACACGGTCGGATTTTCCAATGGAAAAAGTCCGATGGGAGCTCTTCATAGGATATTCCGACCATGTGTATGCCCCATCTGACTTTTTCCGCCGTAATTTCCGACGGACTTAGATAGAGAGCAGGTTCTCTATTTTTCCATCGGAAATTCTGACTGAGTTTTGCCCAGTCAAAAGTCCGACCATGTGTACGTGGCATAAGAGTTACATCTCCCAGAATTCCCTCTGCCTTCTCTACTTTGGATCATGCTTCCCAAAGGCCTTCTTCCGAAGTCTTGAGCTGAGACTTTATTCTCCTGCATAGCTTCTAGCTTCTTAACCTCCATAGCTTCTAGCTTCTTAACCTCTATATGTTCCTTGTAGAGGCTTTGCAGAAGTCTTGTGCTGCAGCTTTCTTGTCTTTTGTTTCCTAGACTGTTCCTTGAGAGGACAGAGAAGTCACAGGCCACCATCAACACAAGCCATACATAAGCAAACTCCATGCATGTCCACAGAATCAAATCTCATTACACACAAGTGATCACCTTGCTCTTTACAGACTTAGCCAACAGATTGCATACTGAGACATGGTAGTGTATCGCATCCGATTTGTTGGACACATTACACAGTTAAAAAGGAGGAGGAGGGACATGTTGACGTCACCAAACTGTTTGGTATCCCGGAAGAACGGGTGTTTGATGTTAGCCGGCCAGCTTTAAATCCAGAATAATTGTAAGTGCAATACTTCTTTTATACTAAATACAATTTTAAGGCAATCGTACACTATGGCAAGGTACTTTTTTGGGTTTATCCTTGCCGAGTGGGACATCATTTGACTCCACTGACGGATACGAGAGTTGGGAGCACTTGGTTTCAGTGATCCATCCCATTAGGAGATGTCTGAGCTTACAAGGCCTTGGCTGGGCGATGGCCACAAGCCTGTAAAACTTGCCATCTGGTAAGCAAGTTTTTTGTAAGGTGGTGATGTACACTAGAGTGGTGCGAGTCACCAATTAAAAGGGACATTCATCTTTGCCTTGATATATGTCAACACGCCGATTCCTCCTGGATTTTGCACCAATGTTTAATGTTGGACATTTATTAACTTAGTGTGGCTCTTTTTTTGTTTCTATTGCATTTCTTGCGTGTATCTCGCATTTGAGCTGCAGCTTTTTAGAATTTTAATTTTCCTAAAGGAGAATCTATTACTATTAGCCAACATTGGTGTGGTTTTACTCTACATACATTACATAGTTAGGTTGGAAAAAAAAAAAGGACAAGTCTATTCAGTTCAACCAATAGATAAAATAATCAGAAAAAAAGAGAGAGAAAACCTCCATATATTACTAAACCCACGGTAGTTCCACAGGACGGCAAAAAAAAAAGCCGATATTACAGCGAGCAGGAGGACCACCCCCATTCGCTGTATCTGGAATCACCCTATCCGTTTTCCATTTTCTAAATTATCAGCATAGTGTCCTCCTCAGGGGTGTATGGAGGTTGATATGAAGGATGGGATAATTATCTTGTGATTAAGGATTATGGATTAGTGATAATATCTTATATATTTTATTGTTTATATATGACTGGTATGAGAACCTGGACTCGCCCTTGGTGGTAGAAATAAAGTATTAAAAAGAATAAAAAGAAACCCTAGAAAGCATGATACATTTTGCTCCGGTGGGTGAAAAATAAAAAAATTCCTTCCTGATCCCCCAGAGGGCAATCAAGATATTCCCTGGATCAACAATCTCAACAACAATACTTACCATTTACTACCTATAAATCCAGTTTTATTTTGTGCATTTAGGAATGCATTCAGCTCTTTTTTTAAGCAGATTTAAAAAAAGAAATGCAGACCCTAGCAAAGGCAAGTTATTTTAATAATTAGTGATTCAAATGAAAATATCGCACTCGCATATAAAAGATGTAAACAGGCACTTCAATGTAACAGCATAAACTCACGAAATACGCCAGCTTCACTCCGTGCAGACACATTCCAAAGCAGATGGATGGACTCAGCAGCAAAGGGTTAACCACGCGGCACAGGGCATGGGGAGAGTGGTGCCGCCTGGGGTGATAAGATGGGAAATCTCCAAAAACTGCACAGCCAAAGGGGAGCCCACAGTCTGTAGTGGAAGCCCTAGAAGTGGGTGCACAATAGAGCTGTGCGGCCGCTGTGACAAGCCGCCGATGCTGAGGAAATCCAGGGCTGGCACACACTATGGCAGAAGGAAGGTCCAGCTTTCAGAGACGCTAGCCAGTGTGTATTAAGTTGCCATCACACGTTTCGGGGGCATGTCCCCCCTTTATCCAGTATTTTTTTTAAAGCAATCTATTAAACTGGCCAGAATCAGCTCCAGAGGGAGTCTATTTTTCCACATTTACTGTGAAGAAGCCTTTCCATATGTTAAGATAAATATTTGTACTCTAGACAGAGTGCCCCTTGTCCTCTGATGACCTTAAAGCAAATAACTCAACACTGAGTTTACTATATGGACCACTTATGTATTTATACATGTTGATCAGGTCCCCCTTATTCTCCTCTTCTCAACAGAGAATACATTCAGTTCCTCTAATCTTTCCTCATAGCTGAGCTCCTCCATGCCTCTTATCAGTTTGGTTGCTCTTCTCTGCACTTTCTCCAGTTCCCCTATATCCTTTTTAAAAACTGGTGCCCAAAACTGAACTGCATATTCCAGATGAAGGATTTGTACAGGGGCAAACTTCTGTCACTCTCTCTCCCTCTCTGGAGTCCATACCTCTCTTAATACAAGAAAGGATTTTGCAAGTTTTAAAAACTGCAGCTTGGAATTGCATGCTATTAAACAAGAAATATAGCCAAAGCTCATTTGTGAATCACAGGAGTGCAGATTGTTTTGCACTCCTGTGACCTGTTTTCAGCAGACAGTGGGCTGAAGTCCGCCAATGTCACAGAGCCGGTCAAGGTTTAGGTAAGATCGTGACAAAGTCGTTGGGATCCGCCCACATCTCAGGAATCCGCTGAGAGCCTGAGCCGGCCACTCCACCCCTACACAGCCCAGGGCTCCAGTGATCACAGAGGGTCCAGAGCTGAGAGTTGCTGATTGACAATCAGCAACTCTCTGCTCAGGGAGCTCTAAGAGCTGAGCAATCAGCAGTGTTAAATCGCTCGGTTCTCAGTGTTAGAGCTGGCAGGAGACCGATGCTGCATCAAGCTAGGCATGTATGATATAAAAAATAAATAAAAAATACTTCTCTTTGAAGTCTATAATCTTCCAGAACACCCAGATCCTTCTCCACCATTGACTCCCCCAGTAGTATGTATGATGCATGTTTTAAGCCCCCAAGTGCAAACTTTACATTTATCAATAAACCTCTTATTCCACATAGTTGCCCAATTAAATAGTACATTTAGATTTGCTTACTGCACTACATTGAGTAAACCTTATCTTAAATTTCTCCTACGGTGATGCTACAGATCGGATCTTTTGTAGTGATGAATGCACAAACACTCCAGGTTACTGTTGCAATACCAACTACTCTACGCAGTCATTTTAAGCAGAAGTCCACTGTTCAATGAAACCACTTAAAGTGGAAGTAAACCCTTCAATTTCATAGTTACAAAAACAGTTAACATTCCCGGCATGCCGGAAATGCTAGCTGTCACATTTGTTTGTGCTCTCAACCAAACTGCCAAACCATCCAATGGCTGATTTCATAACAGGTCACATGTACAGCATCATGGCAGTTGCAGATTAAACAGAGGTCAAGATGGCCGCTTCCTTGGCTGAAAACGATAGGAGGGTTTATTTGCACTTTAAGGACCGCCTCCTGCACATTTACGTCTGCAGAATGGCACGGCTGGGCACAAGCACGTACAGGTACTTGCTGTGCTATTGTCCAGCCGCGGGTCGCAGGCGCACGCCCGCGACCCGGTCCGAAGCTCCAGGACCGCGGGACCCGATCGCCGCTGGAGTCCCGCGATCGGTCCCCGGAGCTGAAGAACGGGGAGAGCCGTGGTAAACACGGCTTCCCCGTTCTTCACTGTGGCGGCGTCATCGATCGTGTGATCCCTTTTATAGGGGGACACAATCGATGACGTCACACCTACAGCCACACCCCCCTACAGTTGTAAACACACATTAGGTCACACATAACCCCATCAGCGCCCCCTGTGGTTAACTACCAAACGGCAACTGTCATTTTCACAGTAAACAATGCATTTTAAATGCATTTTTTGCTGTGAAAATGACAATGGTCCCAAAAATGTGTCAAAATTGTCCGAAGTGTCTGCCATAATGTCGCAGTCACGAAAAAAAATGCTGATCGCCGCCATTAGTAGTAAAAAAAATTTTTTTTTTATAAAAATGCAATAAAACTATCCCCTATTTTGTAAACGCTATAAATTTTGCGCAAACCAACCGATAAACGCTTATTGCGATTTTTTTTACCAAAAATAGGTAGAAGAATAGGTATCGGCCTAAACTGAGTAACAAAAATTGTCACTCTATTTTTGTTTATAGCGCAAAAAAAAAAAAACGCAGAGGTGATCAAATAATATCAAAAGAAAGCTCTATTTGTGGGGAAAAAAAGGACGCCAATTTTGTTTGGGAGCCACGTCGCACGACCGCACAATTGTCTGTTAAAACGACACGCAGTGCCGAATCGCAAAACCTGGCCGGGTCCTTTAGCTGCATTTTGGTCCGGGTCTTAAGTGGTTAAGCTAGGAATGCACACTCGCTTTGGATACAAGTAAAAAGGTTCCTCCATCTTTGTATGAATGTATTGAAAACCATTTCCTAGGACTGCTTGTCCAAAAGGCTTGGAAACAAATATAAAAAATGCAGAAGCATGCTGGGAAACTTCTGCAACTAAAAAGCATGCGATAAGAATAGTGAACATTGAGCAACAATTACCGATCTGCCTGCTCATTCACTGCAAAGCAGGCAGAACATGTATAAAATCGGAATTTTCCTTGTTCAGGAAACTACTGAAAAAAATCGAAAGAAAAGAACAAAAAAGGTTTAGATGTCGAGTGAAAAAACCATTCTGTGTACACAAATCTGATCATTAAAAGATGCTAAATATCCAGTATTTTACTGCACTGTGTAGGTATACACATCACAATATTTATAATGTGGCCGATTCAGGGCCCGTCCACATCACAACGCATGCTTTATGAAGTGCTGAGGGACGCTCGGCAGCCTCATTCTAAATGAATGCATGCAAAAATAGTTACGGCAGGATTTGTTTCAGCACAGATAAACGCAAGGAGCAGAGCATATGTATCTGGGAAGTGGCTACGATATAACCCAAGTGCTTTGTGGCACCCCCCTGTAGATGTTTGTTGAGGAGCAATTAAACTCAAAAAACGCACCATGGCATATATCTACAGTGCATAACCACGTATAATACCATAAATTATGGTGTCGACAAACCCAATAAAGAGATCTAAACCCAAAAACAAAAATGTAATACATTGCACATAAACAATAGATGTGGTGGCTACATTCGTTTTTTCCAGGCGAACATATTTTCAGAAAATACCTGTTGATTCTGCCAGAAATGCCGGCACGCCCTTCTCAATTCCTGTAATTGAACTGAAAGCAGAAACATTCTTATTTTCCTTCCAAGCGGTCTGTAAACTACAAAACTTCCCTGCCCTCATGAAATGGGGAAAGAGAGAAGATAACCATTTGTTGTCCAGCCTGGGTGAAAAGCATTGCTCCCTCCATACATACATTGGAGGAGTGAGATCAGCCACCCAAGGACAGGAATTGTGTAACCAGATCACCAGGTGAAAATAAAAGGAAACAAAAGTCTGGGAAAAAAGAAAACGAATGCAGCCACCATGTCTATAGTCTGATAAAATGCAATATATAAAACCTTTCTGATTTTGGGTTTAGATATGCTTTAAAATGGGAATATGATCATTGGACAGGCTAGGGGTTAACTAATAAGCACAAAGTATGCATTACTACACACAGAGGGCCAGATTCAGATACTTTGGAGTATCTTTAGGCGGGGCGTAACGTATCTGAGATACGTTACGCCGCCGTAAATTAGGGCGCAAGTTCCGTATTCAGAAAGAACTTGCGCCCTTAGTTACGCCCTTAGCGCCGTTCGTGAAAAAATCCCAGTGCGCATGCTCGAAATTACGCTGCAAATCGTCATTGCTTTAGACGTGAATGTAACTTACGTACAGCCCTATTCGCGAACGACTTACGCAAACGACGTAAAATTTTCAAAACTCGACGCGGGAACGACGTCCATACTTAACATAGGATACGCCTCATATAGCAGGGGTAACATTACGCCGGAAAAAGCCTAACGTAAACGACGTAAAAAAATGCGCCGGGCGGACGTACGTTTCTGAATCGGCGTATCTACCTAATTAGCATATTCCTTGCGTAAATATACGGAAGCGCCACCTAGCGTAAATATGCAGCCTAAGATACGACGGTGTAAGACACGTACGCCGGTCGGATCTTAGGGAAATCTATGCGCAACTGATTCTATGAATCAGTCGCATAGATACGATGGCGTATGCGGAGATACGCCATCGTATCTCCTTTCTGAATCTAGCCCACTGACTTTCCAATGTGATGGAAACATCTTTGCCGTCCAATCATGATTGTTCTAATTTTCCATAGAAAAAGGAACACAGTCTTCTGCACCATGTGTGTGGCTCTGTGGAAGAAGGATCTTAGTGTACTTTAATGTAGAGGTCCATAAAGGATACTCTGATAAGGCCATTTCAGGCCACCCTAGGGGAAAATAAAACACGGTCATCATTGGTCTGGGAGAGACTGGTCAGCCTAGATAACTCTGAGTTGTGGGCGCCCTTGCCAACAACCACCCAGCGCAATATAAGTGAATTTCTCGATCGACTTTTGTTGGAGGAGTCAGGTGGAAAATTGTCATTCAAACTGCAACACAACAAATCAGATGCCATCAATGTTTAGTTTTGCCGACAGCCATGGATGCCAACTCTCAGAATACTGGCAGTGGAGATACTTCACTGCTCGCTGCTTGGCATGGATTGAAAAATCTATACGTGTATAACTAGCCTAAGTCTTAACTAAGGAGAGGTAAACTGCAGGAACATACAAGATTGACATAATATTGTTATCCTCCCAATACTTTAGTGGGTACCGTATGTATCTGAATGTCCACCAAAGTCTTGATCACTCAAATGTGTAGACTTCCTAACCATGAGATACATCACATCATCAGTCACCACAGTCAAACTACGGCACCTGTCACCTTGAAAGGCCTAAGACACAAAGGATTGGGATGTAAACTCACCTGACCGTCCTGGAGTTCTCTCCATCAGACCTGCAATGAAAAGAAAAAATACATTTCAATCAGCACCCTGATACTGTCAGTATTAAATGCATTGTCCAAATTGTAAAGTATGTTTCATTATTAAAAAAAAAAATTATACTTGCCTACTATGCGCAATGATTTTGTACACTGGTGCTCTCAACCTCTCCTCTTTTTCGAGTGCCCCCAATAGCAAGCAACTTGCTATGGAGGCTCAATTCCAAGCCAGGCTGTGTGTGTCTATTGACAAACATAGCATTGCTCGGACCCGCCCCCTGTTCCCTCCTCACAGGATTTGACCGGCAGAATCAGGAGCCAATGGCAGTAGAAACAGTGCTGGATCGAGATCAGGCTCAGATAAGTATTTATGGGGAGCGGATTACGGAACTTATTTTATCTTAATGCAGAGAATGCATTATTTTTTGTAAAATCCTTTTTATTACGTTTTATATAAAGACATACAGTAGAAACGTGACGCGGCACAACACCGAGCCACACACAAGGCCAACATTTACATTGACAATTACATTAACAATAGCTCTAACTCACAGGTGTCAAACACAAATCCGCGGACCGAATTCGGCCCTCCAGGCCATTTTATATGGCCCTCGTACCTCTCCTGCAGCTGGAGAGCTCCAGCCCGCCTCTGGTTCTCCTCCAGACCCTTAGGCCCCGTACACACGAGGGGATCTCCGCTGGAAACGGTCCGCCGTCCTCCTTCGGATTTGGATCCGATGGCTTGTACTCACCATCGGATCAAAATCCGCGCGGAATTCATCCGCGGTGATGTGTCGCGCCGTCGCCGCGATGATGACGCGGCGACGTGCGCGACGCTGGAAGGTAAGTACTTCCACGCATGCGTCGAATCATTATGACGCATGCGAGGGAGGGGAGCGGACGGATTGATCCGGTGAGTCTGTGCAGACCACCGGATCAATCCGCTGGTCCCGATTCAAGCGGACAGATTTCTTAGCATGCTAAGAAATTTCTATCGGCTTGAAATGGTCCGGCCCGAGGAATCTCCGCGGATAAATATCAGCTATGCCGTACAGACGACCGGATTTGTCCGCTGGAACTGATCCGCGGATCAATTCCAGCGGATAGATCCGGTCGTGTGTACGAGGCCTTACTTTCTGCTTTCAAGCAATTCACCTGGACATTTTATTGATAGGCAACTCCTATCCTCATATTCATTAGTGGTTCCAAATTAATAATATCTACTGCAGACACAAAAGATACACTCAGTATCTTTCCAAATAACTGTTCTGCTTTATTAAGATGTAATTGAAGGTTTTTATACACATGATTACGTAAGTAGCACATTAATATTACAATTGTACGTTTATGGTAACAAGGGGCGTAACATAGGCAGACTAATTCTAATCGGGACTCGAAAAGAATGCAAACATGTAATGAAAACTTTATTAGTGCCGTGTGCACAGTGAGGGCAGTGTGCAATACATACAAAATTAAATAAAATTATATACAGAACTTACAAATTTCTGTAACACACTGCATCCAGCTTCCTCTCCCAGCATCAGCAGAAGGAAAGGGGGGTGCACTGTGATGTAAGGGAAAGTGAGGGGCTCAAATTTTGGTGGTGGGGTGGCTCTTGACATCTAATGTAAGGGGAGGGGATGTGCTGAACATCTAATCTTACAGGTATAACCGGCCCTTTTGAGAACAATCATAATGCCGATGCGGCCCACGATGAGTTGGACACCCCTGCTCTAACTAGACATTCAAGTGACTTTGTTTAAAAAGAGCCCAATAAGGGTGTCAGATTGAGGGGAATATAAATCGGCGACATTTGCAGTGACTGACTCCTAGATACGTGCTCATGGAAACCAACCGCAATGGCAAGTTGGGGTCTGCTACCTCTTTAGGAAATGCATCTAGTGGCATGATGGCGGACTTGTTCCAGTTAACTTTTAAACCCAAGAAGGTAGTGAATTGGTTCATAATAAGCAATGCTGCTGTCAGCGACTCTCTCAGGTCTTTCAGGAACAGCAACAAGTCATCGGCATAGAGCACCAGACCTTCATCAATGGTACCCACTCTGATTGCCTTAACCCCCCGTGACTATCTCAAGGCGACTGCCAGTGGTTCCATCATAAGTGCAAATAGGAAGGGTGACAGAGGGCAATCCTGCCTGGTGCCCCTACTCACTGAGAAGTGAACGTATTAACGCCCAACCGCATCGCCATCTTGGGGGTTGCTATATAGAAGCGAGATCCATTTTCTGAAGCCTGGGCCAAAACCCATTTTCTCCAGAACTGAGCATATACTGCCAGTCAAATTGAAAAGGCTTTCACCCAGATATGCAGAGAAGGCATTTAAGTGATACTTAAATCTCGCCTTATACCAACCTGCTCTGGCGGTTTTTGCACAGAGCTGCTTCGATCCTCCTCTTCTCATGTCCTTCGGCACTCCTGGCCCTTCCCTCCTGTTGATTGCCCCCATGGCAGGCAGCTTGCTATGGTGGCACCCGCGCCAAGCCTCAGCTCTCTGTGTTTATTCAGACATGGAGCCGTGGCCTGGCCGGCCCCTTGTCTCTCCTCATTGGCTCACTGAATTTGATTGACAGCAGCAGGAGCCAATGGCGCAGCACTGCCCTCTCAGTCAATGAGGGAGAGTCTCAGGCAGCAGAGAGTCTCCTGCAACATAGCTAGGCTGGCTGGGACTTGAGCCAAGGCAGAACAGAGCTGGATGGGCATGTACCCGAAACAGAAGAAAAATTCCCTCCGCTCCGCCCACCACGTGATCATCAGAAAGGAACACAGATGATGGAAAAAAATAGACCCCCCTAAGCATGTAGGAGCAGCGGAGGTGTGCAATTTAGATTTTTTTTTTAATGAATTGACTGTCTTTAAAATTGCCCCAGCCCCTGTTCAAATCCAATCCGGGGACTGTACCCAGAAACCGGGGATGTCTGGTCACCTTGGAGTAGGATCCAAAACATAACTGAGCTCATCCCTAACAGGTGGAGATCACTGCCTTTATAGCCCTATACAAAACAATGCTTCCACATTTGCAGCCTCCTTAAAGTCTTGTGTCACATTTAATCTTCCTCTCAGAGATGCATTTCGAAATAATCAGAGAAAAAAAAGGGGATGGACAGTAACAAAATAAAAAAATAGTGCGACAGAAACAAACCAAGCCATTGAACTACTAGAACCAGTCTAAAACTAAATTTTTCCGTAGCTTACCTAGTAAGCACCTAGCTAAGAAAAACAGGAGTCCTCAGACTGCACACCAAGAGCCGAAATGGCGGTAGGTCGTTTTTGTCCTGTACTTTAGCAGCAATCGCTCCTGTCTACCACTAGAGGGTGCTGAATGGAACACGAGAGGTTGACTTTGGTTCAATGAACAGTCCAATCCCCTTCTTTTCTTTCAGCTCCCTCTAGGGGTGGCTGGAAGCAGCTGCTGCAGAATGAGAAGTTGTAAATAGACAGATTCTTGGTTATATATATATATATATATATATATATATATATATATATATATATATATATATATATATATATATATATATATATATATATATATAAATTTCCGCACAAGTATCCCCTTCAATTGATTATTTGAACAGGCTGTTGGGACAAAACAATAAAAGGGTGAAAGTACATGTAGCCCTTAAAGTCAACAAGACCAGCTTCCATAGGTCTCTGACAGGTTCCCTTTCAGGTCTAACAAAACTATCTTCACAAATGTAATATTTTATACAGCAAAATACTTCCCAATGCCATTCTAGCTTTCCTATATTGTACTGTACCTAAACAGAAATGTTTACTTCTTACTAGTTACCATAGAAACTGTAGGCACAATGGAATGCTTAGTCTATGTGAATATCCCATATTATCTCATTTCTGTAAAACTATAAAAATAAAAAATAAATAGAACACAAGAAGAACTTAAAAAGGACAAGGTCATCTTTAAGGCCCCTTTCACATTGAGGCATTTTTCATGCGGTACAGCGCTAAAAATAGCGCTGCTATACCGCATGAAAAATCATGCCCTGTAGTGTTCAATGTGAAAGCCCAAAGGCTTTCACACTGAAGCCGTGCGCTAGCAGGAGCGCTCCAAAAGTCCTGCTAGCCGCATCTTTACTGTGGTATAGGAGCGGTGTGTTCACCGCTCCTATACCGCGCCTTCCCATTGAAATCAATGGGAAACCACGGTAATACCGCCCGCAACACGGGCGGTATTAACCCTTTTTCGGCCGCTAGCGGGGGTTAAAAACGTTACCGCTAGCGCCCGAATATCGCGGTAAATACGACGGTATAGCGGCGCTACAAATATCGCGGCTATACCGTCACCGCGGCTCCACGCCTCAATGTGAAAGAGGCCTAACTTAAGGCGACACAGGCCCTCCCTTACCCAGGCCCATAAATTATCCTAAGCTGATCCCCCTCCCCCAACCAGGTGCATACTTACCTTTCTTAATAGGGGTGGCTTTGTTATACTGTATATATCGACTGATACAATCTAGAGAGGAGTATCCAACCCCAGGGCATTGATATCAGACATGAACAGGATGCACCCCTACGGTTGGGGCAACATCACATTCAAGTCTATTGGACATTACTGGGCATGTGTAGGAGGTCCCACACTAGATTTGGACCTCCCATGAAACGACAGAAAATTATTTGCAAATTTTCTTGCCCCACAACAGTGGAGTTACCCTTTAAATATTAACTGGATAGGTTCATTGATTAAGAATTTAGCCTCCTGATCCTATACTTTGCTGGGCTTGTCATCTGTTTCTGGGATCCAATGATTTCTACACGGGGTACCCAGGCCAAGTACGCTGACCTTTCCTTTACTGGGCCAAGGATTCCAGCTCTTCCTCACACCGCCTCAATTGGCTGTTCCAAACGCAAAAGGTAGAGTGGCAAAAGTTTTTTTAAACGGGCCTGAAGGCAGGAATTCATGGGAACGCACCAGGCCACATACATAACCCAAGCATGGTCTGCCGCCAAGGATCATGTTGTGTCCCAATCATGATGATGAATTGTGGCGCTTGAGTGCTGTGACCTATGCCTGCCAAGTTTCAAACTTATTTTCATAGCTATAATGGTTTCGATGACGAATTGGCTCATGCACCACATTTATTTTAATGTGAACACAATTTTTTTAGAAGAAATTTATTGATCTCACTAAAATGTCTTAATACTTTTTTTTTGTTAATTGAAAAGAAAAAAATCATTCTAAAGGAGTCCTTAAAAAGACGGTACGTAGCCACACACAGGATTTTGTGTTCCATATAACGTTTGTTTGAAGGTTTTTGAACACGAACACGGCACTTAAGAGCAGCCACATGTGTCTAAACACTGCTAGCTACCAGAACTGAATATATATGGAGAGAAAGCTGGAATCTCAAAGACAATAACCGCTTACACAAGACTTCATAAAAGTAAACACAACGAAGAAAAGGCAAACTGCTTTCATCGAACTTCTATTTTTCTAATGCAAGTAACCCACACACAGATAACCCAAAGGTCTTTTGGTCGGTTAAGCCAAGCTGGCCACACACTGAACGATTTTTCTTGTTCCACCACATAGGCCGACCAAGAGAAAAATCTGTTGATTCCCTCATCCATGCTAAAGAGGCGCTTCAACAAAGTATTAGTTTAAAGCGGAGGTTCACCCATAGCCAACACCTTTTCCCCTTAGCTTCATACTCGTTTTGTCTAGGGGAATCGGCAATTTGTTTTAAAATATGATCCGTACTTACCCGTTTTCGAGATGCATCTTCTCCGCCGCTTCCGGGTATGGGCTGCGGGACTGGGCGTTCCTTCTTGATTGACAGTCTTCCGAGAGGCTTCCGACGGTCGCATCCATCGCGTCACGATTTTCCGAAAGAAGCCGAACGTCGGTGCGCAGGCGCAGTATAGAGCCGTACCGACGTTCGGCTTCTTTCGGCTACTAGTGACGCGATGAATGCGACCGTCGGAAGCCTCTCGGAAGACTGTCAATCAAGAAGGAACGCCCGCTCCCGAAGACCCATACCCGGAAGCGACGGAGAAGATGCATCTCGAAAACGGTAAGTACGGATCATATTTTAAAACAACTAGCCGATTCCCCTAGACACAACGAGCATCCATTAGGACGGACAGCGCAGAACCACTCCGTTGTTAATCGAAGACCCAGTCTGACTACTGGGCCTACCCGCAAATCACGACTCCAGACCAACGTGGTCCCGGACCCAGGAACTCTGGACACGCACCCCCGGCCAGGAGGGCCACACACAGGGGTGGTGGGACGACTGCCCAGGGCGGACAACGACGACCCAGAACTAGTGACGTCTGTCCGTTAAATACTCCTCCCCAGCATGCACAGTGAGGCGATCAACCCCACCGATTGGCAGCTGAGAAAGAATACCCAACACACCTGGATCTGACTGCTGCCACCCTTGGCCTGAGGTGGAATCAACACCCCAGGCAACAACAGTGGCCAACTCCAGCACAGCCATGGCTGGAACAGAGGTCTAAATTTAAAAAATCAGAGATAACTATTCCTCTGACTACCCTCTAAATTTAAAGCAGGGCCAGCAGAGAAAACAGCTGCCCGCTACACTTGTAACTATCCGCCTTGCAATGCATCATGGGATTTGTAGTTTCACAACAACTGGAGGGCCGCCAGTTTGAGACCCCTGCTCTAGATGTTCCTCTTTTGGCCATCTACAATTATTGGATTGGCTAACCGGTCGTGTTGTTTATTGAACCCTGCATCCTAACCTCCCATCCACACATTTGTACCTGAAAGCCGTCTGTGGTACAAATAGCTTCATAAACCACTAGGAGCTGAAATTCAGACTTGCTTCCCTGAATGAGAAAACGCACAGAATAAGGTATGGTGTGAAGGGGCCCTAGATTAGGTTGTAGACGCATGCATCAGTGGGATTGCCTGTGCCTTTAAGACTAACCTATTAATTATAAAGAACAACTTGAACGCTTTACCACACTATGACTCCTAGTTTTGGCAAGCAACGTCTAACTCTGAGCAATGGGAGACTTGTGCCAAATTACTACAGAAATAGAAGTATTAACCATTTCAACAGCACAGATGCACCTCTGCAAACAATGTACTCAAGTCACTCGTATGGAAACCCTGAAGACAAACAATTTTCTCCATTTTGGTCTGTTAAAATCACCATTGGGGAATTTTTTTTTAATATCCATCTTTTTAGAGAAGTGTAAAAAAAAATGCCCAATGATCCTGCCAGAAATCCAGTGAGCTCTTAACCACTTAAGGACCGGAAGATTTTCCCCATTAATGACCAGGCCATTTTTTTCGATACGGCACTGCGTCGCTTTAACCGACAATTGTGCAGTTGTGCAGTGCAAAATTTATGCATTTTTCTTCCCACAAATAGAACTTTCTTTTGGTGGTGTTTGATCACCTCTGCGGTTTTTATTTTTAGCACTATAAACAAAATAACATCGACAATTTGGAAAAAAAATTTAAAAAAATGATTTACTTTTTGCTATGATAAATACCCCCCCCCCCCCCCCAAAAAAAAGGGTAAAACTACAATTTCTTCATTAGTTTAGGCCAATATGTATTCTACATCTTCTTGTTTAAAAAAAATAAAAATCGCAATAAGCATATATTGATTGGTTTGCGCAAAAGTTATAGCGTCTACAAAAATAGGGGATAGATTTATGGCATTTTTATTTTATTTATATTTTAATAGTAATAGCGGTGATCTGCGATTTTTGGTGGGACCGAGACATTGCGGCGGACAGATCAGACACTTGACAATTTTTTGGGGATCACTGACATTTATACAGCGATCAGAGCTAAAACTAGCCACGGACTACTGTATGTCACTGGCAGGGAAGGGGTTAACACTAGTGTGTCCTGAGGAGGCGTTTGTAACTGTGGGGGGGAGTGTACCAACAGGGAGTAGAGAGCGATCGCTGTTCTTAATTACTAGGAACAGCAGATCTCCCTCTACTTCCCTGACAGAGCAAGGATCTGTTAGGTAGATTCACATACGTTGCCTTAACTTTGCGGCGGCGTAGCTTAGCGTGTTTAGGCTACGCCGCCGTAACTTAGCTAGGCAAGTACATGATTCACAATGTACTTGCCTGCTAAGTTACGGCGGCGTAGCCTAAAGCGGGCGGGCGTAAGGGCGCCTAATTCAAATGTATGTAAGGGGGTGTGTTTTATGTTAATGGGGCTTGACCTTAAGCTTTTGACTTATCTTTTTAACTGCGCATGCGCCGGGCGCCTACATCTCCCAGTGTGCATTGCGGCTAAGTACGCCGCACGGGCCTATTGATTTCGACGTGGATGTAAACAACGTAAATCCCTATTCACGGACGACTTACGCAAACGACGTAAAAATTTAGAACTTCGACGCAGGAACAGCGGCCATACTTAACATTGGCTACGCCACCTAGGACCCAGTTCTAACTTTAGGCGGCCTATCTCTTACGTAAACAGCGTAAATGTACTGCGTCGGCCGGGCGTACGTTCGTGAATCGGCATATCTACTAATTTACATATTCTACGCCGACCGCAATGGAAGCGCCACCTAGCAGCCTGCCTCAATATTGCTGATATAAGATAGGACGGCGCAAGCCGTCGTATCTTAGATATGTTTAAGCGAATCTCTGTTTGAGAATACACTTAAACATAAGTCGGCGTAGATTCTGAGTTAGGTCGGCTTATCTACTGATAAACCAACCTAACTCTTTCTGAATCTACCTATGTCTGTTTACATTGACAGATCCCCGTTCTGTCTCTCTCAGGAGCGATTGCGGGTCGCCGGTGGACATCACATCTAAAGAATGCAGTCATCACATCTAAAGACTGGTGAGCTGAAATATATTACATTTTTGGTCTTGAGTTTAGATATGAAAACAAAAGTAATGTCAAACTAGTGGCTTCAGCCAGCTAAGCAAGGAAATCTCTGTTTAGCTGTTCTAGTAGGATTGTTCTCACATTTACTATACGGTCTTATACAGCAAAAGGCATTGTCGGCAAAGAGCTTGTAAAGCATCAAAGGGATCTCAGTGTTGAAAGTTATCAGCCAGGAGAAAAAAGGTACAAAAAAATCTCCAAGGCATTAGCTGTAACAGTGAAAACAGTCAACTGGAGAAAATATATGACACAACACGGACATTACCAAGAACCTGACGTTCCTCCAAAATTGTTGAAAAACAAGAAGAAAAATTGGTCCAGGAGGCTGTCAAGAGGCCTACAGCAAAATTAAAGGAGCTGCAGAAATTTCTGGTCGTGTACTGCATATGACAACAATCTCATGTATTCTTCATATGTCTGGGCTGTTGGATAGGATGGCAAGACAGAAGCCTTTTCTTACAAAAAAAAAAAAAATCGAAGCCTTGCTACATTTTGCCAAAACCTACATCAAACCTGCCAAAAGCATGTAGGAAAATGTGGTATGGTCTGATAAAACCAAGACTGAACTTTAGTCATAATTCCAAAAAAGTATGTTTGGCACAAAACCAACAGTGCACATCACCAAAAAAACACCATACCCACAGTGAAGCATGGTGGTGACAGTAGTATGCTTTGGGGCCATTTTTCTTCTGCTGGAACTAAAACATTAGTGGAGGGGCTCGTGAATAATTCCAATTATCAGTAAATTTAGGCCTCTGCTATAGAGCTGAAGATGAAGAGGAATGTCAACTTTCAGCACAATAACGCCTCAAAGTATACCTGCAAATCAACAAAAGGATGGCTTCAGCAGAAGACGAAGATTTAAACTTTTCGCAGAGGATTCCAAAAAGTATGTTTGGCGCAAAACCAACACTGCGCTTCAATAAAACAAATACCATACCCACTGTGAAGCATGGTGGTGGAAGCATTATGCTTTGGTGCAGTTTTTCTTCTACTGGACAGGGGCTTTAGTCAAGGTAGAGGGACTTATAAACAATTTCAAATATCAGTCAATGTTGGCACAAAACCTTCTGGTCTCTGCTAAAAAGCTGAAGATGAAGAGGAATTTAAACTTTTAGCATGAAATTGCCTCAAAGCATACCTGTAAATCAACAGGATGGCTCCAGTAGAAAAAGGATCAATGTTTTGGAATACCCCAGCTCCATGGTTGCTGATGCTCAATATTTGGAGAGGGCAGGTGGACAACCATGCCCCCCCCCTTACTCGCACATAAGACAACCACACAACATCTCACCACCCCCCACCCCTCCGCCGTGCACAAGCCAGCCTCGGTACTCGCTATTTTCCCCGCACCGGCTCCCACTCATCCTTATCATTCAGGCTGCTTTAATCTGCAGCTATGGGCTCTGCTAGGATGGTGCCCAGTGCGAGCTCTATGGAACCGGAAAGGCGGCGATCAGTCTTAGGAAGCCAAGGCGGCTCCTGCTCTAGCTTTCTAAGGGACTGTTGCTTCTCCTCACGGCCGAACAGGAAGTGGGTTACGAGACCCGTTTGGCCAGGAGTCCTAAGACTCCCTGGCCTATCGGGTCTCAGGACCTGATTCCTGATTGGCTGGGAGGAGAAGCAGGAAGACATTAGTGAATATTAAATCGCTAATGTCACACAACTGGGTGGGCTCAGGGTGCCCCAAGCCCACCCTTTAAAGCCAATTAGAGCCTCAGGCTCCAATCATGTGCTTAAAAAAAAAAAATATTGAAATCCATGCGTCTGGTGCCCTGCATGTAGATTAAGGGCCATGCGCGTGGATTAGGGGGCGTAATGGAGCAGCCGCCACTGTCCAGACTTGAATCCAAATGAAAATCTGTGGGGTGACCTGAAGAGAGCTGTGCACAGGAGGTGCCCTTCGCAATATGACAGATTTGGACTTTTGAACTTTTGGACTTTTGAACTTTTGCATGGAAGGGCGGGCAAATATTTCCAAGGCTAGATGCGCCAAGCTGATAGACCCCTACTTCTAAAAGACTGTGGGCATCAATTCATAAGGTGCTTCAACAACGTATTAGTTTAAGGGCATGCATATTTATGCAACCACATTATTGTAACTTTGTGATCTTAATATTTTCCATCTTTAAAGCTTTACGTTTGTTTTTAATTGAATTGTACAGATTGTAGGTCACATTACGGTAGCGATTTATCTTGGGCTCGTCTTATTACAACTCAAAAACCTGGCATTTTTATTAGGGGTGTGTAAACGTACTCAGGGAAAGCATTTATATGGAGTACAAATGCACTGCAGCTTTTCTGTCTCACCCACACTTAACATTTTGTATTGATCCCTGACAGGTTCATTTTGAAGCAGGACGTGATTTACATCCCTACAGCATGAAGGTGGCTGGTGACCCACCACAGAGCCTCTTCAGATGAATGGAAATGAGGGACGTGTGTGATAGAAAAGGTACAATGTGAGGATGTCTTCATCTATAAGTGCTACAGAGTTCTGTGCCCAGAGATTAGGTGTGGGCGTAAGGACAGGCAAGCAACTCCCACTCATGCAGCGTGATAACAGCCATAAATATTCATAACGACACCACTTGCAGCACAGGAGGGGGGACGCAGCATCTCAATGTTCCCACAGCCTGGGGGACAGAAGGAAGGAAGGAAGCATCTCCATTGGGCTTTCCTGACTAGTGTCTGCTCTACACAGACCGCAACCAATGCTACACATAACATCCAGGTAAAATCAGTTTACCAAAGCTGAATTTCAAACATATATTAAAATACAGTTATATTGCTTAGATGGAGAAAGTCTTATGCCGTGCACACACGATCGATTTTTACGATGAATAAAGTCTGATGGACTTTTTTCATCTGAAAAAACGATCGTGTTCGTGTGTTGGCACCATCAGACTTTTTTCCCCATTGGTGTAAAAAAATAGAACAGGTTTTAAATTCTTCCGATGGAAAAAAATCCGATGGGAAATTCCGATTGTCTGTGTGGAATTCCGTCGGAGAAAAATCCATGCATTCTCAGAATCAAGTCGACGCATGCTCGGAAGCATTGAACTTCATTTTTCTCAGCTCGTCATAGTGTTTTACATCACTGCCTTTTGGACGGTCGGCATTTAGTCTGATAGTGTGTATGCAAGACTGATGAAAGTCAGCTTTATCGGAATTCTGACGGAAAATTCCATCGGAAATCCAATCGTGTGTATGCGGCATTACCTGCCTGAGGTTTTGCAACTCTGCACAGCTAATATTGTGATTCATACACTCCTGTTAGACTGCCTAGCAAGGAAATATGTCTTCCAGCAGGTTATACTGCAATAAAGCAATACAGCCTGGTCTTGGAGCCACACAATTAATGGACAGGAGCTGGATGGTCTTCTGAATGTAGCCCTAGGCTCCTTTCACATTCGTGCTACTCCAAAGTCATGTGATTTTGCCGTGATTTCGCACCCGCGATTTTGACAACAGTCATACGACAGTAGATCCGACCTTGTCCTGCGACATAAAGTACGACTTCAATAAGCAGGGACGCGACTTTGATCAAGTGAGCGCCACCCTTCAATGAACAGTACCAGGCTGCATGCCTTCAACATGGGGGGGTGGGTGCTTTGGGGCAGAGGGGCCCTACGCCCCCCACCCTAAAGGACCTTGCCCCCATGTTGAGGCGGACAAAGGCCCCTTCCCGACAACCCTGGCCATTGGTTGTCGGGGTCTGTGGGCGGGGGGGGGCTTATCAGAATCTGGGAGACCCCTCTCTCCCGCTGTAATGCAGTGTGCGCAGAGCGCAACAGCTTATATAGGCATGGGGAGGGGTCACCAGGTGATGTCATCCGGTGACCCCACCTCTTATGTAGTTACCGCACAGGGCATGGTGGGACGATGACCTCATAAGGGGCGGGGTCACTGGTTGACATCACCCAGTGACCCCGCCCCATGCCTATATAAGTCGTTGCGCTCTGCGCACGCGGCATTACAGCGGGAGAGAGCGTTAAGTCAACATCTGAAGAAGAGCAGAGGGAAGAAGACGACGGAGAAGACTGGGCAACCGCTAGCAAACGAGCAGCAGATAGCGGAGGAGCCCGGCAGAAGACACCGGACAGCAGGAGAAGAACCGGAAAGCGCGGAGAAGAGGCTGGAGAGCGCGGAGAAGTCGGAAGAGACCCCCGGAGCTGCCTAATAAATTACTTGAAAAACCTTTGCAGTGTGTTTTTTTATTGACACTTTTTTTTCCCCAGGTGAATGGGTAGGGGTACCAGGTACCCCACACTCATTCACATAGGGTGGGGGACCGGGATCTGGGGGCCCCCTTATTAAAGGCGACGCCCAGATTCCGATAAGCCCGCCCGCAGATGCCGACCACTAATGGCCAGGGTGGTCAGGAAGAGGCCCTTGCCCTCATCAACATGGGGGCAAGGTGCTCAAGGGTGGGGGGCGCAGGACCCCCCTGTCCCAAAGCACCTACCCCCCCCCCCCATGCTGCGTGCTCGGATAAGGGTCTGGTATTGATTTTGGGGGACCCCCATGCCGTTTTTTTCGGTGTAGAGGGTTCCCCTTTAAATCCACACCAGATCGAAGGGCCTGGTATGCTCATGAAGGGTGGTCTCTTGCCATTTTTTTTTTTTTAATTGGCGTGGGGTTCCCCCTTAATGCACAAGTCGCATGCCAAAGTCCGATCCGTTAATACGGGATCTGACTGATCCGACTTCAGAAAAAAAGTAGTGCAGGAACTACATTGAAATCAGCAGGACTTAAAGTCCTGCCAATATGAATGGTAGTCATTGAGAATCATGGGGAATGAGTTGTCATGCAATTTTGCAGTCCAAAATCCTGGTTCAAATCGTATAAGTGTGAAAGGGCGGTTAGGCAAGCCATACATCAGGGGTGCCCAACCAGTGGCCCGGGGGCCACATGTGGCCCGCAGAGCCCTCTGATGTGGCCCGTGACCTCCTGCTCTGGAATAGAAAAATTAAAGGTCAGTTTTATTACTAAAATCAGTGTATATATGGGCATATATTTTCTACAGTAGTTACCGGGCTGCTTTCAAACTGATCCGCAGGTGCAGAGCAGTTTACCTGTGGGTTACCTGCACTGAGCCATAGACTTCTGTTATTACCTGCGAGTTTGGTGAGCTTTCTGAAAGTGCACCAAACCTACAGAATATAATAGAAGTCTATTGCAAAGTGCAGGCAAGCCAAAGGTATACTGCATTGTACCCGTGGTGCAGGTAAACCACAGCACATCAGTCTGAAAGCAGCCTTGGCCCCCTTTCACATGATCAGTCCGACAGTCTGACCAATTGGACCCTCCATTCACCTCTAAGAGACCTTCAATTCACTGACCTTATAATACGGTCTTCCAACGTCTAAAGCAGTGATGACGAACCTTGGCACCCCAGATGTTTTGGAACAACATTTCCCACGATGCTCTACTGCACTGCAGAGTGCATGGGCCTCATGGAAAATGTAGTTTCAAAACATCTGGGGTGCCAAGGTTCGTCATCACTGGTCTAAAGGATCTATGCATAAAACATTCGCTGTGCGAATGCTTTAACCATTCATTCACATGGGCACCACAAATGTTTGTAATATGATTATCTCCTATAATTGCCAACTCCATCTAGTGGCCATAATGCAGTATTATTTTGACCAAGGTATTTCAGGAAAATTATACATTATGGCCACTAGATGGAGCCGATGATCATAGGACATAATCATGTTACAACCAATACAGAAAACATTCATGTCGCCCATGTGACTGGTTAAGATATCCCCATAGCAAATGTTTAATATATAGACCCCCTTTAGGGTTTATAACGTTATCAAATACTGCATATAATAACTAAATATGCAGATTCTAGCACAAATCCAGTTGTCACCAGTTCTCCAATATAGAATGGAATACAGATGGGTACCTTCCTGCCACAAAAGTAGGACTTCCCTCCAGCTGCTATTTAACAAGGTTCAGCAAAATATAGTCCGTATGACGGGAAACCGTAGCGTGTTTGTACAGAACATGTATGGATGCAATCTCAGCTCAGGAATATTATGTAAAAGAGCGCCATTATAAATCCCAAAGACTGGGAAATTACAGTATAACAAACGTATCATAGCAATATATGATTAGCCAAGCTCACTACATCAGGAAGAACACAGATTGGAGAGCGCTCCTAGGATTTCATACAACAGATTTCAATCAGTCTAGAACACCGATTTCTCCTTTGCACATGAATGAATAGGTGCCACTTGTAAAACAATTTCAATGATTTGCATTTTTTTTCTTTAGTTCCACTTTTAAATATGATACTATTTTCCATGCTGATTTGTTAAATGGGTGGAAATTTGCATACTTATTATCGCAACGCACCATTCTAGCAAAAGGGAATAACTTCAGTTTAGAGTTTAAAAATAAAGGCAAGTCATTTCTGCTTAGACAAAAAACATAATTATGTATATGGTAAGATTACTGTAGGCTATAGTCTATCTTCTACCCAACAATTCTCAACCAGATGCTGCCAGATGTTCCTTGAGCTGTGGATGATCGACTCTCTTTCTTATGGTGCCAGGCAAGTTCAGGGCCCAACACTACCTGGCAAAGCCAAAAGCAAGGCACCAATAATCTTTTTAGCTTTCTGTAAAGGCCACCAACGTAGGGGCCATTCTTTCTCCCGGCCACCAACGCAGGGGGCATTCTTTCTCCCGGCCACCAACGTAGGGGGCATTCTTTCTCCCGGCCACCAACGTAGGGGCCATTCTTTCTCCCGGCCACCAACGCAGGGGGCATTCTTTCTCCCGGCCACCAACGTAGGGGGCATTCTTTCTCCCTGCCACCAACGCAAGGGCCATTCTTTCTCCCGGCCACCAACACAAAGGGGCATTCTTTCTCCCAGCCACCAAAGCAAAGGGGCATTCTTTCTCCCGGCCACCAACGCAAAGGGCATTCTTTCTCCCGGCCACCAACGCAAAGGGCATTCTTTCTCCCGGCCACCAACGCAAAGGGCATTCTTTCTCCCGGCCACCAACGCAAGGGGCATTCTTTCTCCCGGCCACCAACGCAAGGGGCATTCTTTCTCCCGGCCACCAACGCAAGGGGCATTTTATCTCCCAGCCACCAAAGCAAAGGGGCATTCTTTCTCCCAGCCACCAACGCAGGGGTGCATTCGTTCTCCCGGCCACCAACGCAGGGGGCATTCTTTCGCCCGGCCACCAACGCAAGGGGCATTCTTTCTCCCGGCCACCAATGCAAGGGGCATTCTTTCTCCCGGCCACCAACGCAAGGGGCATTCTTTCTCCCGGCCACCAACGCAAGGGGCACTCTTTCTCCAGGCCACCAACGCAAGGGGCATTCTTTCTCCCGGCCACCAACGCAAGGGGCATTCTTTCTCCCGGCCACCAACGCAAGGGGCATTCTTTCTCCCGGCCACTAACGCAAGGGGCATTCTTTCTCCCGGCCACCAACGCAAGGGGCATTCTTTCTCCCGGCCACCAACGCAAGGGGCATTCTTTCTCCCGGCCACCAACGCAAGGGGCATGCTTTCTCCCAGCCACAAAAGCAAAGGGGCATTCTTTCTCACTTCCTCCAATGCATGGGTGCATTCTTTCTCCCGGCCACCAACGCAAGGGGCATGCTTTCTCCCAGCCACCAACGCAAGGGACATTCTTTCTCCCAGCCACAAAAGCAAAGGGGCATTCTTTCTCCCAGCCACAAAAGCAAAGGGGCATTCTTTCTCCCAGCCACAAAAGCAAAGGGGCATTCTTTCTCCCAGCCACCAACGCAAAGGGGCATTCTTTCTCCCAGCCACCAACGCAAGGGGCATTCTTTCTCCCAGCCACAAAAGCAAAGGGGCATTCTTTCTCCCAGCCACAAAAGCAAAGGGGCATTCTTTCTCCCAGCCACAAAAGCAAAGGGGCATTCTTTCTCCCGGCCACCAACGCAGGGGGGCATTCTTTCTCCCAGCCACCAACGCAAGAGCCATTCTTTCTCCCGGTCACCAAACGCAAGGGCCATTCTTTTTCCCGGCCACCAACGCAAGGGCCATTCTTTCTCCCGGCCACCAATGCAAGGGTACTCCTTTGTACATACATTTATATAATATATTGCTAGTGCCAAATTGTCTCAACTTGCATTATTGTAGAGGAATTCTTCTGCCGAGTCAGGACTGTTATCCAAAGCTCAGTGGATTACCTCCTCTTTTCAACAAGATCTTCTGATTTAAATCCAGTAAACGTTAATAGGATATAAAACGCACTGTTTTGTCCAACTTCTTACTTTAAGGTGGTGCAAAGATGTCTGAACCCAGAGTGTCAGGTGGGTAGGAATGTTCACAGGGTCATGGTGGTGCAGATGAGCAGGTAAATCCAAGCAGTCCTCAAGGGACAAGTATTTTTTCTCCTCCACTGATAGGTACTGAGGAGTAGGCACAAATATGTATCATTGATAGGCGGTACCGATTGACGTCACTGATGGGCACTGTTGGGGTTGCATTTACACGACTTCCCTGTGAAGCCTCGTACACACGACCGGTTTTCCCATCGGAAACTGCCATGAGAGCTTTTGGCCGGGAAAACCGGCCGTGTGTATCCTTCATCGCAGTTTTCCCGACAGAAAAACTGCAAAAAAAAAAAAAAGAAGAACCAGCTCTCTTTTTATCCCGCCGGTTTTTAACCCGGCAGTTTTCCTATGGGAAACACTGTGATAGAGCATACACACGGCCGGGATTCCCGACCAAAGCTCTCATGGCAGTTTTTCTGTCGGGGAAATACGGTCGTATGTAGGGGGAAAAAGTTACCGAGCAGGTTCTCGGTTTTCCCGGTTGACTTTTTAATCCCAGACGTGTGTACGAGGCTTAGGGAGATGCCGCTGATCATCTCTTCTCACCTTACACACTGTCGGTGTGAGGAGAGGGGAGCCGATAAAAGGCACTTCCTTGTTTACATGTGATCGTCTGTGATTGGACTTTGCAGAGATCGGGATCGCGCTGTGTCCCAGTGGGCCTGCGATTGCGGCCAAACTGGGCAGCCTCATATGACGTTGTAACAGAACAAGAACTGCACCACTATTTGTCTATATGGTGGGCGGGGAGTAGTTAAACACCACTGGGGTAATACACACCACAAATTAAAGTCCTCTGTCCCCAGATCCCCCCGCAGTGGTGACCTCTGTGTTCACCTGCTGCGCTCGCCACCGACATCCTCTTCTCCACTCAGTCTGCCCGTTGATTGGCTAGAGTGGATGGACTGATAACAGCGCAGCCATTGGCTCGTGGCTGCTGTCAATCACATCCAATGACGTGGTGCGCCAGGGGCGGGGCCAAGTGATACAGTGAGCAGCTATATCACTGGAGCGCGCCCGCAAGAACTAAGCCCCATGGCAGAGAGCTCCCATGAAGAGGGTTAGTTCTTGCGGGGAGGAGCCGAGACACCCCAGTAGACCAGGTTCGGGGCCACTCTGTGCAAAACGAGCTGCACAGTGGAAGCTAGTATAACATGTTTGTTATTTAAAAAAATATATTTAAAATTATCATTTACAACCCCTTTAATGTAGAAAATAATGTAATGTTATGTTAGAAAGTTGTCTATTCAAGGGCTGGGGTTCAACTTTGTAATAAGCCGCTCTTCATGTGAAAACCCTGTTCATTCATCAATAAGGTCCTCCAACACTGGTTTTGGAGAAAATCGAGTCTGAAGAAGGAATTGAACTTGTGTGAATTTAGTTTGGGGACGATGTTTTACCAATCATAAAAGAGAAGTAATTACACATTGTCAGAGGACATTCATAAAGACTCCTGCCAAAGCCAGCAGACACAGCCCGGCACATTATCAGCACAAATAGATTCTGCTTCTCAGGGAGGATGAATTATTTAATTACAAGATAGTTTCTTGGTCCAGAGCCCCCACATCTCACAGCGTGAATTACTTCAGTATATAAACCAGTTCCAGATGATGCCAAGATCTACACTAGGATAGTACAATCAACAATAGGAAAATTATGAAGCACAACATTTAGTGTGGTGAAGAATTGTTCTGCCTGAGGGACTTGGGTCTTTTTTCAACCTGACCAACTGTGTGTAACTATGTAAAACAGACCCATTGTGCATGTAAATTAAACACAACCCCACTAAGTCTGTGTGCAACTTACCTCCTAAAGTGATACTAAAAAGGCTTGTTTTTTTTCCCCTTTAAAAATAACAAACATGTTATACTTACCTGCTCCGTGTAGTGGTTTTGCACAGAGAAGCCCTGATCCTCCTCTTCACGGGTCCCTCTTCTGTGCTCCTGGCCCCTCCCCTCGAGTGCCCCCCACAGCAAGCAGCTTTCTACGAGGGCACCTGAGCTGAGCTGCAGCTGTTCGGCCCTGCCTCTCTCTCCTGATTGGCCAACTGACTTTGATTGACAGCTGGCGCCACTGCTGTGTCTCAGCCAATCAGGAGGGAAAGTCCTGGACGGCTGAGGCATTTGTGCACATCGCTGTATAAAGAGGGGGCTGCGGTAAGTATTAGGGGGGCTGCTGCACACATACAGCTTAAAGTGATTGTAAAGGCACAAGTGTGAAAAGGGCCCAATGGCCCGTGCACACGATCTGAAAATCGTATGGAAAATACCGCTTTCGAAGCGATTGTACTATAAAATCGCATCATTAGTGCACAGCTTTCGGGGGGAAAAAAACACGGATGATCTGTTGTCCGATTTTCGGATCGTGTGTAGGGGGCATAAGGCTCGGTTCACACTGCAGCGATACGGGAACCCTGCAAATTCCCTGTGGGTTCCCGCATCGCATGTCCCCCGGCAGCAGTTCACACTGCCCTATGCAAACTGCTTTGAGTGTCATTTAAAAGTCAATGACACCCCCAAATCAGTAAAGCATATCGCAGTTCGAATTGCAAATTCAGACACCCATGCGATCCGATTCTGCTTGCGGACCAAAAAAAAGGGTCCTGTGCGAGTCTAGTACGAATGTGATGCGAATTCAACCATACTATCTGTATGGCCGACATCGCATCGCACAGATTTTGCATGCGATTTGCACTGTAGTGTGAATCACAACCGATGTCGGACATCGCACCAGTGGGAACCGGCCTTTAGTGTAGATGATGGGGTAATCCATGGATTTCTCTCATTCGGACTATCCCCCCCATTAAGACATCACAGCAATAAAACACCTTAGAAATACTCTTCCCCAAATGTATCCAAATCGAAAAAACAATAAAAAAATAAAAGCACACGTGTCATTAAAACTCCATTCAATACAGCAGTGAAACAAACCGTATGTAGGAAATATGTCAACAGGAACATTTCTTGATGCCCATTGCAACCAATCAGCTATCACCTCATTCCTACATTGCTTGCTTTCAAAATGAAATAGGAACTCGGACTGTTATTGGAAACAAAGCATTTTCGGTCTCGCTCACTTTGCATACACATAAGCGCCGTAGCGAATTAGCTGGCTTGATATCAAGTGCCACTTGAAAATAATTATTTTGACCACTTAACTGGCTGACCGGCCTGGAAGGAGTATAGTGAAGAGGTCAGCTCTCCGCTTATTACAAACACGGTTAACACAGCAGGTCTATAGCTGAAAACAGGGCAGCAGGATGCAGATGTATATAGTGGACAGTGCATGCTGACTAGGCGGTGGCCCATAAATGTATGCCTTAAAGTGGTTGTAAACCCTTATTTGTCACTTTTACCTACAGGTAAGCCTATAATACGGCTCACCTGTAGGTATCAAGAATATCTCCTAAACCTGAATGGTTTAGGAGATATTCCCCCCGCAATGCGCCGCTGATTGCAGCGGCGCATGTGCAGGGGGGATCCTCGGCTAAAGGACCGGCAGCCGCCGGACCTTGCCGAATTTAAATCTCCCGCACGCGGGAGTGACGTCATCGCCGCTCCAGCCAATCACCGCGCTGGAGCGGCGATACCCGGAAGACACGCCGGAGCAAGATGACATCTCGCTCGGCGTGAACCAGGTAAGTGTTCCTCACCTCGTTCCGAGGTAAGTATTTCATAATCAGCCAGTATGCGGTGCATACTGGCTGATTATGCCTTTTGCCTTGCAGGTTTCAAAAAAAAAAAAAAGTTTATGCGGTTTACAACCGCTTTAAATACTAATGTCACGCATTATTTAACAAACACATCAGTATTGGTTATTTTAGCCCAGTACAGTACACCATGCTTTCCCACACCGTTCATACACACATTTTTGTCATTATACAGATTCCTGGGCACTGCTACCCTGAACTTCCTGTCAGGGGATGGCAACCAGAGACACAATCGTGTGCCGCATCTTGCGTCTTATGCGCACACGCAAGAAAAAATAAAAATGATACAATCCTATACCCTCAAGTTGATCCAGAGGAAGGTGAAAAACCCCAGAAGAGCATGATCCAATTTGCTCCAGTGGGGGGAAAAAAATTCCTTCCTGATCCCCCGAGAGGCAATCGTCTGTTCTCTGGATTAACTTTACCCATAAACGTTCGTATCCAGTTATATTATGTACATTTAGGAAAGAATCCAGGTATTTTTAAAAAGAAATCTACTGAGCTGGCCAGAACCACCTCTGGAGGGAGTCTATTCCACATTTTCACAGCTCTTACTGTGAAGAAACCTTTCCGTATTTGGAGGTGAAATCTCTTTTCCTCTAGACGTAGAGAGTGCCCCCTTGTCCTCAGTGTTGACCGTAAAGTGAATAACTCAACACCAAGTTCACTATATGGACCTCTTATATATTTGTACATGTTGATCATATCCCCCCTTATTCTCCTCTTCTCAAGAGTGAATAAATCTAGTTCCTCTAATCTTTCCTCATAGCTGAGCTCCTCCATGCCTCTTATCAGTTTGGTTGCCCTTCTCTGCACTTTCTCCAGTTCTCCGATATCCTTTTTGAGAACTGGTGCCCAAAACTGAACTGCATATTCCAGATGAGGTCTTACTAATGATTTGTACAGGGGCAAAATGATATCTCTGTCTCTGGAGTCCATACCTCTCTTAATACAAGAAAGGACTTTGCTCGCTTTGGAAACCGCAGCTTGGCATTGCATGCCATTATTGAGCTTATGATCAACTAAAACCCCCAGATCCTTCTCCACTACGGATCCCCCCGGTTGTACTCCCCCTAGTATGTATGATGCATTATCGTGTTATCTATTGCAGAGTTCTTCCGTAATGCTCGTATTGATTTAGGGCTCATTCACACAGTCAATAACGGCCACAAAGCGGTGAGAATAAATACATTGTAGTGGCTGGGCTGACAAGGTGGATGCAATCGTGGACAGTACCCCTGTATAATGACAGATGCCATAACATTCCATGGCTCTTTAAAAGTATTCGCAAATCCAACAGTTATATGCAGCTAGGGAGGGATGTCCAACCTTGGCCACCAGCAGCGGGTAAACCGCTGGATATGCAGACAGTTGTGCCACCTGTCGGCCTGCTATTGATTACTACAGGCTTCCAATCCGCAGATTCTGAATGCTAATTGACCGTGCAAATGAGTCCTTAAAGTGGAGGTTCACCCTCAAAAAAAATTCTGACATCACATGGAGGAGTCGAGCCATCCTACCGACAGAATGCCGGTGTTTTTTTTTTTTTTTTTCTCGGCACATACCTCATTTTCACGATTTTCACCCCCCGGCAATCCCGCGGGACTGGGCGTTCCCAAGCACTGCCTGTGATTGACAGGCTTCCGAATGGCGCATACTGCGCGTCACAGATTGCCGACAGAACCCGAACGTCGGTGCGCAGGCGCCGTATAGAGCGGCACCGACGTTCGGGTTTTTCCGGCAACCTGTGATGCGCAGTATGCGCCGTTCGGAAGCCTGTCAATCACAGGCAGTGATTGGGAACGCCTAGTCCCGCGGGATTGCCGGGGGGTGAAAATCGTGATAACGAGGTATGTGCTGAGAAAAAAAAAAAAAACACCGGCATTCTGTCAGTAGGATGGCTCGACTCCATGTGATGTCAGAATTTTTTTTGAGGGTGAACCTCCACTTTAACATGACTTCTGCAATGTGATCCTAGAGATTGTAAAAATAAAGCCACAGCGGCTATATAAAAAACAGGAAATGCACACATATGCCCTGTACACACAAGAGGAATTTCCGTCGGAAAAAAAGTTGGATGTTTTTTCCGACGGAATTCCGCTCAAGCTTGGCTTGCATACACACTGTCGCACAAAAAAGTTTCACTGAACTTTCGAGTGTTAAGAACGCTGTGACGTACAACACTACGACGAAACGAGAAAAACAAGTTCAATGCGTTAAATTGTTTCCGAGTATGCATGTTTTTTTTCCTGCCGGAAATCCATACAGACGAACGGATTTTCCAATAGGAATTTTTTCTGTCTGAAAAATTGAGAACCTGCTCTCTATCCAAGTCCATCAGAAATTCAGATGGAAAAATTCCGATGGGATATACACACGGTCGCAATAGCCGACGAAAAGCTCCCATCTGACTTTTTTCATCGAAAATTCTGACCGGGTGTACGCGACATTACTTGAGATATACAACAGCAATAATAAAAAAAACGTGTACAGAGGGAAATGGGCTTCCCCACCCACATCGAACGCAGGCCTTCAGTGTATTTTGTAAAACCGAGAGCCGTGGTATGAACAGTTCCTATCTGACAGTTGCTGTTACATAAATGTTTTACAAAACCAACTCTTGCCAAGGGAAGATGAATTCCCATAGTCATTTCCTCTGAGGTCTGGTGTGCCAAACGTTAAACTTGAGGTAATTACAAATTGATGGCTCCATTATGTAACATAAAAGGTACATGTATGACTTTCCTCAAGGAATTCTGTTGCTGGCCTGTGGCGACCCCTAAAGCACTCGAGCAGACAGGCTGGCATGGAACTGTGGAGCAGATGTAAGCTTTGCCTGCTTCCCCGCCGGCTGCTGGATGAAGTCAGGTACAGACCACCAGCTGCCCCAGTGCCTTGTGCCCCTGCCATCTGCTCCAAACAGGCAGGGTGCAGGTGAAACGGATGGAGGAAGACAATGTTCACTGAAGTTTGCTAATTACAGCAGCTACCCAACCGCGCGGGCATCTGCTTTGTGCTTCTAAACACTCCGGAACACCGCACACCTGAAATGAAAACAGGAGCACTGAACAGGTGAAATTCCGAGCACCGACGCAGTATTGGACGCCAACTCGGGCACTTCAGGGCTGCCCAGAGATTTGGAGTACATTCACACCAATGCTTCTGGGATATTGGTTTATTTTGCAAATATTCCCATCCAAAATCGATCACATTTACCTTGTGTGAAGTGTAATTGAAGCAGCCTATGTGTAAAATGACACTCATCTTCAGGCAACAATTGCCCCCCCCCCCCCCCCCACTGTCTACCTGAAAGTTAACATGACCAATGGCCAGGTCTGTATAGACTGCTGACGTCGCTTCACAATACAGAAAATGTTATACAGCATGTTGCAGTTGATGGTGGCGCCACTTGCCAATCCCTCCCTATTGAAGTCACTGGCATTGCGTCACAACTGCATATATGGCATGTGGTTGCGGCACAGTCCAACATATATTTCAGTGTCAAATTTCCCTTATACCACCCTCTGAATGCCTGTTTTTTCATGCATATCGCCTCCTAAACACTTGTCAAAACTGCCTCTGAAAAGCAATCCCTCACAGATCTCTTTTTAGAGGCGTTTACAAACCTGACACACATGTGAATGAGGTCTACATTTTCTAGGAGTCTGGAGTCAGTTTCCAGTGAAGAGGTTGGTCTCCAATTCTTTGGCGAACATCACTGCCCCACCTTTTCACCTCATTTATTAAATTAAGGAATTGCATTCTTACAGAGAATGCAAACCATTCTCTCAATGGCACCGGTGTCAAGGTGCCAACCTTCTGTGTTCACAATACATAAGGGCAGCCGTTCAGCACGGGACTGAAAAGAAAGTGAAGATCACTGAAGTAGTAGTGTCTGTTCGATGAATTTCCATCTTTTAGATACATCGACCAAGAATGGTATATACTTAGCTACACTGGTCCAAGCTGGATCAATGGTAACCATGTATAAAACACCCATACCTGGAATTTTCTATATACACACTATTAGATTTTCTGCAGATTTTTGTCTTTAGATTTACCAAAACCATGTAGTGCAAGGGTCTGCCTGATTGCATACAAATGGAAACTCTTAAGGTTTGACCTCATATTATATCATTTTAGTGAATCTAAAGACAAAAATCTGCAGAAAATCTAATAGTGTGCTTAAGCCTTATTATATACACTGTACACAGACCACAGCAGAATTTGAGGTCAGTAGTGGGAAATGCAACATGCAGAGGTCAGTAGAATGTAATGCAGAGTGCAGAGGTCCACTACGTTGCATGTAATGCAGCGTGCAATGGTATGTAATGCAGAGTGCAATGGTATGTATGTAATGCAGAGTGCAATGGTATGTAATGCAGAGTGCAATGGTATGTAATGCAGAGTGCAATGGTATGAAATGCAGAGTGCAATGGTATGTAATGCAGAGTGCAATGGTATGTAATGCAGAGTGCAATGGTATGTAATGCAGAGTGCAATGGTATGTAATGCAGAGTGCAATGGTATGTAATGCAGAGTGCAATGGTATGTAATGCAGAGTGCAATGGTATGTAATGCAGAGTGCAATGGTATGTAATGCAGAGTGCAATGGTATGTAATGCAGAGTGCAATGGTATGTAATGCAGAGTGCAATGGTATGTAATGCAGAGTGCAATGGTATGAAATGCAGAGTGCAATGGTATGTAATGCAGAGTGCAAAGGTATGTAATGCAGAGTGCAATGGTATGTATGTAATGCAGAGTGCAATGGTATGTAATGCAGAGTGCAATGGTATGTAATGCAGAGTGCAATGGTATGTAATGCAGAGTGCAATGGTATGTAATGCAGAGTGCAATGGTATGTAATGCAGAGTGCAATGGTATGTAATGCAGAGTGCAATGGTATGTAATGCAGAGTGCAAAGGTATGTAATGCAGAGTGCAATGGTATGTATGTAATGCAGCGTGCAAAGGTATGTATGTAATGCAGAGTGCAATGGTATGTATGTAATGCAGAGTGCAATGGTATGTATGTAATGCAGAGTGCAATGGTATGTATGTAATGCAGAGTGCAATGGTATGTAATGCAGAGTGCAATGGTATGTAATGCAGAGTGCAATGGTATGTAATGCAGAGTGCAATGGTATGTAATGCAGAGTGCAATGGTATGAAATGCAGAGTGCAATGGTATGTAATGCAGAGTGCAATGGTATGTAATGCAGAGTGCAATGGTATGTAATGCAGAGTGCAATGGTATGTAATGCAGAGTGCAATGGTATGTAATGCAGAGTGCAATGGTATGTAATGCAGAGTGCAATGGTATGTAATGCAGAGTGCAATGGTATGTAATGCAGAGTGCAGAGGTAAGTAGTGCAGAGGTCACAAGTAATGCAGAGTGCAGAGGTCACTATATGCGAGGCTTTACAACCACTAGAAGTATTTCTTCAATCGCATTTGAATAAACAGAGTGAGCAGGAGCATGGGAGTTATTTTAGGTCTTTTAGGTATTTTAGGTCCCTTTAAAAAAGTGGAACCTTTGCATCCTCCACCCCCCTCCCGTGCCACATTTGGGGGGGGGGGGGTCCCGTTCCCACTTCCAGGAGATGGCGCCACAGTCCCATCCCTTCGGAAGTTCGCCGCCCCCCCTTCTTTCTCTGCCACGGGCCAATTAGAAAGCGAAGAGCGCTTCGCACATGTGCAGTAGAGTTTCCCCTAGTGGAAATAGCGGTGGCAGCACCCGACAGACAACCTGAAAATCGGCTGTGGTGCCCACATTGCGGGCTCCCTGGACAGGTAAGTGGCCAATATATTAAAAGTCAGCAGCTGCAGTATTTGTAGCTACTGACTTGAGTTTTTTTTTTTTTTCCCCAGGCAGAACTCCTCTTTAACCACTTAAGAACCCATTCACGCCAATATACATCGGCAGAATGGCACGGCTGGGCACAATCATGTACCTGTACGTGTCTCTCCAAGCCCAGTCCGAAGCTCCGTGACCACGCCCCAGCAGGGTTTATGGACCCGATCACCGCCGGTGTCCCGCGATCGGTCACTGGAGCTGTAAACACACCTTCCCCATTCTTCATTGTGGCAGTGTCAGTGATCGTCTGTTCCCTGATATAGGGAAAGACGATCACTGACGTCACACGTCCAGCCCCCCCCTACAGTTAGAAACACATATGAGGTCACACTTAACCCCTACAGTGCCCCCTAGTGGTTAACTCCTAAACTGCAATTGTCATTTTTATAGCACTTTTTGCTGTGAAAATGACAATGGTCCCAAAAATGTGTCAAAATTGTCCGATGTGTCCGCCATAATGTCGCAGTCACGAAAAAAAAAAAACGCTGATCGCTGCCATTAGTAGTAAAAAATAAATTAATAAAAATGCAATAAAACTATCCCCTATTTTGTAAACGCTATAAATTTTGCGCAAACCAAACGATAAACGCTTATTGCGATTTTTATCAAAAATAGGTAGAAGAATACGTATCGGCCTAAACCGAGGAAAAAAAAAAATTTTCTTTTTATATAATTTTTGGGGGATATTTATTATAGCAAAAAGTAAAAAATATTGCATTTTTTCAAAAATTGTCGCTCTATTTTTGTTTATATCGCAAAAAATAAAAAACACAGAGGTGATCAAATACCACCAAAAGAAAGCTCTATTTGTGGGGAAAAAAGGACATCAATTTTGTTTGGGAACCACGACGCACGACACAACGCCGAATCGCAAAAAGGGGCAAGGTCCTTAACCTGCATAATGGTCTGGGTCTTAAGTGGTTAATAACATACTTTACAAAACAGTAGGTTGGGGTCTTTTATATTGTTTTAAATAATACTTTTATCTTGAACTACCAATAATTATATTCATTTTTAGAGAATTTCGATTTGGCTGTAATGATTTTAATTATTACAATGGGGCTTTTGGTCCATACACAGCTGCAATACCGGCTCGATATTAGGTCCTCCAAATGCACACACACTTTGGTCATTTTTCCATTCATGAATACAGAATGGACACTCCATCTCTGACTTTTAACCTTTTATAAAGGGTGATCTTACACTCTGAACTGTGCAATTTCTCCAAATGCATTAAATGCGAGATTTGGGCGAAAAAAGGAGATTTGCATTCGGGAGCCGTATGTTGGGTACACACTCTCTGGACAGGCCGATGCTCCTGGTATCCCTGAATCCGGCTGCATTAACGCTAATACTCCGCTCTGATCCACACAGGCCTACAAGCTCAGCGTGCATCCCTGACAGAGTCAGAAAATGGCAGCGGTATTCTCAGCACGATATAAATAAATGCTGGAGTCTCTGACTCACTCCTTGGCACTCCAGAAAATCTGCAAGGAGCATAGGAATCTTACCAAATCAACAACTAAAGAACAAGCCTTAACCTCTTCTCAGCCAGGTATACAGAAGATGTGGCTGAATGAATAGGTCTGGTGTTAATTAAATAAGCACCTTCCACCTTTGAAGGCATTAATCAAAATCTGTACACCACGCATGTAAACGTGTTGCATTAAGCCCATTCATATTTCATTGGGATTCCAATGCGTTGCAATGCACATAAACCATACAATGCAGCACACAAGGCACAGATAGTTCATATCTGAGCATTTCAGGGTACTGAAGCGCAAGTAAATTGTGGTGAGCTTACTAGCTGCGTTGTGGTTCAGTTCAACTGAGTTTTATGCACCGACATACTCTTTGCACAATGACACTGGCTCCTTTTTTTTTTTAAGTGTATTTTGTGCGTGTACTTGAGAGAGGAGCCGGACTGCAGGAGTTGGGAGTAGGCAGGCCTCCCCCAGAGGCAATCTGCCACCTTTCTCCATGCCCCGGGTGGCAATGGCGGGTGCGTGAGGGGTTCCTCCCACACAGCCCGCCCTACCTGCTCCGCTTTGAAGCAAAACGGGGCAGAGGGACTCCCTAAAAGGGAGTGAGAGGATCTAGCCCGCTCAACCAGCCCCGTTAGTCCTTCGCCTCTCTTTTTAGAGAGCGCGTGGTCAAAGTGCGTGCATGTTAACCCAATTTCGAGTGTGTTTAAGTGTGGTGGGTTTTTTTTGTGGGAGGGGGGTGGGCGTACTAAGCACAGGCTTACCTCACATAGCACACCCACCGGGAGCTTGGCTGAGACCACCAAACTCAATTCACATGTGGCTGAGACCGGGATCCGAACACCAAGCTGCAGAGGTGAATGGCTTGTCAGCGCAGTGCCAATCGCGTTGAGCCACCGCAGCTCCCGACACTGGCTCTTTTACCAATCTTACCACAAGGAGCTGACTTGGAACATACACCGATCAGTCCTAACATGATGACCCACCTAATATTGAGTAGGTCCCCGTTTGCCACCAAAGCAGCTATGAACCATTGAGGCATGGGACTCCAAAGTAACATTCACATGAATAGCAGCAGAACATTGGCCAATTACCTCTGCTGGCTTGCCTTCTTCCTTTGGCTTTAGATGGGCTGTAACAAGCGGCTTTGTCATACCCATTGACGTCTATGGATAGTTAAGCAGTTCTGAAGTGAACAAAAGCCAATGGACAAAACCCTGAAGGGCTCTCTCACACTAGCAGTGGTGCTGAATGCAGGACATCGGTGTGCACTGGGAGGACAATTGTCAGCGTACTGATCCCAGCACAAACACATAAAACCTTTACTTTTTTAATTTTTTGTTTCAACTTTATTGAAATGTCACAAGTGACATTTGCTACGTAGTTAACGTTTGGTTAAGTTCGATAAGCTGCAAAATGGTGGTTTGTATCACTTCATGTTGTACAGTAGCAAAGTAGCTAAATGTGATACCTTTTTTCAGCACACATTGCCGCAACATGGTGGAGTGAACTGGCATGATACAGATCAAGGCTTTGTGCGTTGGGCAAGACTTCCCAGGGCAGGCCCAATGCGTGTGCTGTGAAAGAGCCCTCTCAGTATAAATCTTCTCCTTCAATGCGCACACAATCTGGGAGATATGTCCTTAGCAGAAGCTGAATGGTCTACAGCAGTGGTACTCCACTACCAGCCATTGCCTGCCTCCTCCTAGGCCTTCCAGCCAGTAGCAGAACTAAACTACCACAGTGCCACCCAACCACCCATATAGTTGCCTACCAGGTCACTCAACCTTTTATAAGAGCGCACAACCCCAACAGTACTCCAGCTCTACATAGTGCCCCCAAACTCCCACATTGTCCTACAGTGTTCCCCCACTCCTTGCAGTCCACAGTGGATCCCTTTTCAGAAAATGTTAGTAGAAGAGATCTGCAGGCATTTCAGACTGATACTTCTGCCTCCTGATGTCTTTTTCTTGGAATGTGTACCCACCCCTTAAATGGGACCATGTCTGCTTGTAGATGGGTGATAAAAATGCAAATGAATGGCCATCCATGTAAAGAGAGCCTTGGCGTTTCTGGCCAGCTCCCCTTTGCTCCAAAGATCATAAAACAAATGCAGACATTCTGAAAAGTCAGTAATTGCATTCCATCAGTCAGTATTGCCTTCCTGTGCAGGTCTAATGAAACCTCATACAGACACTGCCAATGGTGAAAGACAAAATATACCAAGCACTTTGCCCTACATCCAAAGGTTCAGAAGGTGGCCGCTACCCAGAGAGGAGAGGCCAAGAATGGAAAGACATGACATGGTACTAGAGGGTGCCTGCAGTGCATTTAATTCTTTGTCCCTTTCCGAACACTACTGAATGGACAGAAAACCATTTTATCCTGATGCCAATATCCTTGTAATGTTGAAAGAAGCATTAGCACATCACAAGCTGGAGATAAGCACATCAAAAGATGCTCTTCATCTTTCTGATCAGTCCAACCATTTTCATCCATGTAAAAAACACTGGTCAGGACTTTGTCGTCATTGCTAGTTCAAAGAGCACATAAATAGCTCAGGCTTTCAAACCCCCAGAGATGCTGGACCAATATACTAAATAGCAAGGCAGAGTACAAAGGGATAAACAAGAACACTTATTAAAAAAAAAATCATCTGTGAGCGGATTAGACAGTCAAGGATGCTACTGTACTAGGGAAGGAGTAGAAAGCTCAACTCTGGGCCTACAACCTGCCGGGTTAATGTGGACCATGCACCAGTAGAAATTCTTTTGAACGTTCATATAGAACATGTGCATTAAAATAAATACAATTTTACCAAAAATTAAAACCACACTCACAGTTAGAAGTTTGTTTGTTAAAAAAAAAAGCTAACATGACTAAAAGGTCTTTTTCTTTTGAGCAAGATCCAATGTGAAAAGGTATGTTATTTTTAAAGGCCATCAACAGGCAAATTCAACAAAAACACCTCTGAGGTCCCATTCAGACTTGTGAATGGAACCATTACCAATTACATTCAGGAGACCGAGCAGGGGTTCCTGGCAATTAGCTGCAGGCGGCAGACTCCTTGAAAACAACGGGAGACCACCTGGTCCCATCACGTGTAGCCCATCCTCAGCTTTCTCATATTGGCCTGTGCATTGGTGGCTGCGCAACGCCAAGTGACCCTTTACATTCCTGGTAGACATGTCCAATGCCCACACGGTTTTGGACCAAGGTCTTGAAGCACATGTGTTCTTTGTCCGATTGCCCTTTCCCCAGAGATCCTTGGTATGTTTTATTATATCTTAAACCCCCGATTTTACTGAACCCCAAATTGGGGACTTACATTTTGTTAGCGGCAAAACAAACTACTGCCAAAGCCTGGAAGAGTCAATTTACTTCCTTTGAGAAAGTTAGTCAGCGGATCGTCGGGTTCCTTGCCAATGAGAACGTGAACGGCATCGTTCTGGATATGCAAAATAAATTCTCCCAGATTTGCCCCCATGGATACAACATACCTATCCATCACTCTCCAAGGAGAGCTATACCTCATTATACAGTAATAGTTCAGCTTTGGGATGCTGGTTTTGGGCATTCCTGATGCTCAGTCCACTCCCTCTCACTTCACCTTTGTTTCCCACCTTCCTTTGAAAATCCTTCCTTCTTTCTTCTTTTCTTGTTGCAGATCATGCTGTTTATTCAAACTTAATGTTTTGATCTGCTTATTGTTTCATGACCTGCAATAAGTTTACGGGACTCATTGATACCTACTCTAACGTGCAGGCTTTAAGTTTATACTGTTGGATGTTTTCACACGCTCTGCAGCTACATTTCCAACTGTCCAAGTCCTTTTTACGCTATGTTTTGTACTTCATTGAAAGTTAAAACAATGGGAGACCGAAAGCTTCTGCAGCCAATCATGAGCGCTCGCATGTAACTGGTAACGGACGAATAACCTGCAATGATTGGATCCGGCACAGATGACTCCTTTGGGAGGAGTAGAGAATGGTGATCCAGCTTGGGGATTGGCCCTCACCAAGCAGGCTTGTAGCCGCCCCTTGTCATGTCGTCATCATGCTGCTGCAATCATCGGTAATCTACCACCGGACATCCACTGGCAAATATCCACATCACCCAGGTGGCAACATGGGTACCCAAAAAAATTCCCCTCCATCTAGTTAAACGCAATCAGTACAAGTACGTGAATATTTATATTAGCTTTCTGTAATCACCTGCACAGAGAGACGCTAATGGGAGGGACAGTCAGTTGAGGAATGTGGAAAAAATAGCATTAAAACCATAAGGTTATCCTCAGGGCATTGCCATCTTAGAGTATTGATGCAGATGTAAAAAATTTGGTTCACAGATAGGAGGCTTCTACACTGCAGAGCAGCCGTTCTCAAATTTTTAACATGGAGGAACCCTTGAAATAACTTTCCAGGCTTGGGGAATCTCTACCAATTATTACTATATTCACAGCTCACAGTACATCGAAGTGATGTTTTTTTTAGGGTTAATGGGAACAAACACCTAAGGAACCATGCATATCAATGATCTTTTTGGCTGAGAAGCAGGAATTGCCTATTGCACCAGGAGGCAACCTAGGGTTCCATGGATAGCTGGTTGACAGGGGCTACCCCAGAGGATCTTCACGGTCTCCTTGGCTTGCAGTGCAATGTAACAAAAATGGAAATTGTCACAGCATATCAATTCTAAGAGGTCCAGACTCCAGATACCATATTATTCTTACAAGAGTCAGGGAGAAAGTCCTTGTGATTGGAACAGAAGTGAACTGGACTCTTCGGACTGCCTAGCAGTGGTGTAGTGCTTCATTTCCATTTTTGTTAGTCAATTAGGGCTCTGCAGCTTTGTACATGGCTGTCATTCCCCCTCTTTGGGATAGAATCTGAGGCCTCATGGCTAGAAAATCGAATTGCCTTTAGCGAGTAGTCATGTTTTTGATACTGTATTTGATATATACATCTTTAAATTATTTAGGTATGAAAATTATTCAGGTATTGTCAATGTAACTGATGCATGCTAAGCACTGCTAAATTTGGCCTAGGCAAGGTTATACAGGATTATGCACCCTCATCCGTGACGGGCACAGATTGCAGCCTTGAACCGGTGGCCACTATCAGAAGGGGCACTGGTGAGGGACACATGATGGGGGACGCCGGTAAATTAATTTAAAAAAACCTTTTTTACCATTGCTCAATGATGGGCTTTAAGAAAAATCTGCAGGCTACCATTCTTACATCGACTTCCAGCTATTACATTATTTAATTACTATGCAGCTAGCAGCCAGTGTGTATTGTTCGTTTCCTAAAATATATTTTTAGGGTAAAAAGACACACAAAATCAGAGAGCGGCAACCTAATAGGATGGAAAACTTTTTTTTTTACAGTCACGTTACCTAATGAGTACAGTGTGTTCTGGCCGCAGATTAAATCCCACCAACAAAAGCTCCCAAGTATTTTGTAGGAAAGGAAATAATGCAGATGAGGTCATGTAAGGGTTCAGCCTGCGAGCCACGTGGCTGGCAGGAGAGCGGTACAGGAAGCCAGAGATATATTTCATGCGGGATCAAGGACACACAGCTAGAAAGGAAACAGCAAGGCCGGCCTCGGGCTCCGGAAAAAGCATACATCCAGCTCACAGGTAGTCTGAAGCCAATTTCTCGCAGGCTGCCTGGAAGACATTATTTAAACCCACAACTCACAGAGCCAAAGGAAATATTCATGTTTTAATCTCCGAGTAAGACTATATCTACAGGCTCATCACACTGGAGATTAAAGACAACCTGTTTATACAAAGTAGATATATTTCATTAAAGCTGAATTCTGGAATCAACAAACCTTGTCTAAATACAAGAGTCATGTGTGATCTTACTTGGTGTGTTTTATGTATTTCTTCCAGATCTTTGCAGTAATTCAATGTGAAAGTTAGAATCTGTGTAGGAGCTCCCTGTAAAAAAGACCCATCACTGCTACGCTCTCTCCTTGCACAGGGTGACTGGTCTCATCTCCAACCCCTTCCTGTAGTTTTCTGCGGGTGGCCTGTAGTTGGTGGAGACTGTCGAGTCCCTCACAAAGCTCTTCTTTCTACACAAGAACAGTATGTTGATGATGTCACTGCTACTTTTACAAGGTCATTTCTGGGTTTGCATTCAAGGCAAAAGGGTCAGTGTCTAAATAGGCCTACCCAAACCCACTCATACCCCTTTAATGATTCCAAACCAACAAGCCAGAAAAAAAAAAAAATGTAGCTAGGTATGGGGATGTGTGGTCTCTGCCCATAGGGCAGCTCTCACATCGAGCAGCTCATTGTTAACTCTAAGCAATGGCACACAATGGAGGAGTGACATCAATGTTCCTTCAAGACCAACACTAACTAGTGACCTCTCCAACTATTGGCCACGTGTAGCTCTCAGATTGTTATAAGTATCTTTGAAAGTTCCTTTCCACTCCTATTGCATGTAAAATGCAATGGCACCTCTGCGTCATTAAATGTTTCAAACATTCTCTTTCCTTTTACAACATGCAGCTTAAAGGGTAGGGATGAGCTTTATTTTCGAGTCGAACATGAGTTCGAATTGAACATTGGCTGTTCACCCTTTCGGCGAACAGCAAAAATTTGGGGTTGTTCGCGGCAAATTTGAAAAGCCACGAAACACCCTTTAAAAGTCTATGGGAGAAATCAAGTGATCAATTTAAAAAGGGTAATATGCAAGTTATTGTCATAAAAAGGGTTTGGGGACCCAAGTCCTGCCCCAGGGGACATGTATCAATGCAAAAAAAAAAAAAAGTTTTAAAAATCGTCTTTTTTCGGGAGCAGTGATTTTAATAATCCTTTAAGTGAAACAATAAAAGTGAAATATTCCTTTAAATTTCTTACCTGGGGGGTGTCTAAAGTATGCATGTAAAGTAGCGCATGTTTCCCGTAGAATTGTTCCTGCACAAAGTGTCATTTCTGAAGGAAAAAAAAAAAAGTCACTGGACAACTACTCCCGACAATTCATTAATAGCGCGAGTAGTTTTAAATTACTTTTTTTTCCTTCAAAAATGACATTTTGTGCAGGGAACCAAAATTAAGGGGAAAAAAAGTGTGGGGTCCCCACAAATTCCATATCAGGCCCTTCAGATCTGGTACGGATATTAAGGGGAACCCCATGGAATTTTTTTATTTTTTTTAATTACGTGGGGTCCCCCCCCAAAAATCCATACCAGACCCTTTATCCGAGCACGCAACCTGGCAGGCCGCTGGAAAAGAGGGGGGGACAAGAGAGCACCCCCCCCCCGAACCATACCAGGACTCATGCCCTCAACATGGGGAGGATGTTCCCCTATTGATGGGGACAAGGGCCTCATCCCCACAACCCTTGCCCGGTGGTTGTGGGGGTCTGTGGGCGGGGGGGCTTATCGTAATCTGGAAGCCCTCTTTAACAAAGGGGAACCCCAGATTCCACCCCCCCCATGTGAATTGTAACAGGGTACATTGTACCTCTACAATTTCACCTAAAAAAAGTTTAGACAGCTTAGGAAAAGTCCTTTATTTAAAAAAAAAAATCCAGCGATGTATATCCTTCCACGATCCGCGCTACGAACGATACAGCCTCCTCCAAAGAAGGCTCCTGGGCGAATGGCGCGTGAGCCGTGTGACGGATTTCAGTATGATCAGAGTGTACAATTAGATGCTATGGAGGCCAGAGGAGAAATGGGTCCAATAGACTCTAGATATGTCCATAAAAGAGGACCGGTCATGATTATTGTCATCACAAGGGATGTTACATAGTTAGTCTGGTTAGTTCAACCAATAAAAGGGGGAAAATAATAATAAAAAAATCCAATATGCACATTCCTATATCCACAGATGATCCAGAGGAGGAGGACAAAAAAACACCCAGCAAAGCATGATCCAATTTGCTCCAGCATGGGGGAAAAAAATCCTTCCTGATCCCTCGAGAGGCATTTAGATATTCCCTGGATCAACTTTACCTATAATATGTTAGTATATGTTGGTCATTCCTTGTGATAGCAAAAAGTTGATGATTAAAAAATAAAATTAAAAAAAGGAACCGTGTAAAAAGTTTTAGAGAAGAAAAAAATAAAAAATTAAAAGCGCTGTCTCCCTGTGCTTACATGCAAATATGAGCGCATACGCAAGTCCTGCATTAGAGCGAGAACAACAATTGTAGCGCTAAACCTCCTGTGCAGTGCACATTGCTGGATACAGTGGATAGGGATCAGAATACTATAAGAGGGGGCTGGGGGAGCTGCAATCAGGGTTTTTAACTTAAAAGGAGAAGTCGGGCCTGAGCTTGTTTGGCTGGGCTTCTCCTATGGGTCACAGGAGTGCAATTTGTTTTATAATCCTGTGACCCGTTTTCAGCAACGAGTGGACTTAATTCCACCCTCTGCTGACGTCGCCAATATCAGTCCAGGCACCGCGTCATCATGACAATAAAGTCTGACTGATAGCGGCTCGCTGAGACGGCCGCTCCCCGCCCCTCCACAGCTCAGTGCTCCAGTGAGCGCTGGTGGGGCAGAGCAGAGAGCTGCTGATTGACAGTCAGCAGCTCTCTGCTCAGGAAGCTGTGAGAACCGAACCATTGGCAGCGTTTGATCGCTTGGTTCTCAGTGTAGAGGCAGCGGGGGCCAGATGCAGCACCCACCTAGGCAAGTAAAAAAAAAAAAAAAATAAAAAAAAAAAAACACACACATACCGTATATACTCGAGTATAAGCCGAGTTTTTCAGCACATTTTTTGTGTGCTGAAAATGCCCCCCTGGGCTTATATTCAAGTCGGCTTATACTCGAGTATATACGGTACTACTTTTAATGCAGTGAATGCAACTTTTACAACCACTGTAACTGTATTTTTAAATGCAAGCAGGCAAAGTACCTGAGTTTGTCTTGATATCACACTCTTGCAGTCCCTGTGCATCAGGAGCTCAGATTGAGAGAAGAAGGAGAAGCTGCACAAGCAGCCAGTCAGTTGTACTTGAAGAAAAAGGAAAATTGGTCGCACACCATGGAAGGAAGAACTTCTGTAGAATAGTTACTTTACTGTCAAAGTGCCAAAGGACGTAACCAGGACGTTACAGGAACATTGATAGACGGGTTTCACATGGATAACTCGTGCTTGTTCACAAGCAGGGGAGGGCTGGCAGGGTGGAAATCACCCCCTGAGCTGGTGACACTATGCACAGCCACCGGCCGCCACTACCAAATGCTGTTTTTGCAGATCAGGAATATGCCTGCTGGAGCTCTGTTAACACAGGTCACAGGGGTTGCTCACCACCCACTGTGCAGCCGTGCTTGTGTCAGCTCCGAGGTAGATGGCTGCAGAGCTGAGCTATGTCTCGTCTCACACATAGCTCAGCCTCAGCGCACACCAGCGCTGACATCCCCTTCTCTCTCTGCTCAGACACGAGGAGAGATAGAGCTCATCTGCTCCTGATCCTTCTGAGTCTGCCCTGCCCACACTCCCCGGGCATGTGTGGGCACTGGACAGAAAGTTTGAACCCAAAAAAGCATCAGACAGCCTGCCTGCGCCTCAGCCTCCATCCTGGTAAGCTCACCCTCTCTAGTCTCTCCTGCCTCCCAGTGTATAAAAAGGGGTGCTCTGTGGACTTTGTTAAAGGGGAGTGGGCGCAGGCTTTGGTGAGCAGAGACCCTCTTTACACAATAGCCAACAGCATGCACCCTTAAATCAAGTTAACCAGAACACCCCTTACATCAGATCTGATGTAAGGGGGGGGCCTCTGTGCGGACTCTGATGTAAGGGGGGCCTCTGTGCGGACTCTGATGTAAGGGGGGCCTCTGTGCGGACTCTGATGTAAGGGGGGACTCTGTGCGGACTCTGATGTAAGGGGGGCCTCTGTGCGGACTCTGATGTAAGGGGGGCCTCTGTGCGGACTCTGATGTAAGGGGGGCCTCTGTGCGGACTCTGATGTAAGGGGGGCCTCTGTGCGGACTCTTGTGATCATGAATCTTTGACTGTTTTCCTCGATCCATCACTTTTCCACGCTCTATGGGCCACTTTAATGGACTTGCCCCCCAGGCCTAAGGCTGCCAGCCCTCCCCTGTTCACAAGTGAGCCAGTCAGTTGTACTGCAGGGTTTAGTTGCCAACAAGGAACATGCTTATAGGAGGAGAAAGCAGAGTGACAGACCTGTAAGTGTTGTCTACAGCAGAAAAAGAAAATGCATCTCTTACCCTTCCCGATGGAGATGTGCTGTGTGGCACAACTGTGTAACTCTCAGGACTGGGTGGTCAGATCAGGGCCGCTGATAGGGCAGTACAGCCAGCCCTGTTGTACCGGGCCCGGCCCTATCAGCTCATCAGGGGGGCCCGGACAGCTTTATAGTGCATTTCATTCAAACCCCAAAAATAGTGCTGAATAAATGACATTGACATCCTACTGGCTTAGGGAGTGTATAAATATATTTTCCTGGGCCCCTTTAGGTGAACAGAGGGGCTCAGGAGGTGGGCACTGGGGAGGGACTATTTTTCAATTTTCGGGCGGAGGTACACAAACCTGCACCCAGCCACATGTTCTATAGATCCGGCCGCTCTTCCCTGGTGCTTGGCGGAGTGATCCATACAGTGATTTACCTGCTCTGCTCTGTAAAGGACTTATATGAGACAGCTGACAGGGAGAGAACGGCGAAACGAATCCTAGCGGCGGCGGAGGGTAGCGCGGTCTGCATCGGGCAGCACACAGTGAGTGAAGTTTTCACTGTAATCTCAGCAGAATCATCTATATATCCTCACAGTGAATTATGATAATCATTCACACAGCACACAAGGTGCTCTATGGCTCTATCACAGTGTATCACATGCTGTTGTGTGCTGACTTTGTTACTTTATGGGTGTATTGTGTGTCACAGATTATAGCACAGCCACAGCAAAGTCAGCACACACCAGCATGTGATACACTGTGATAGAGCCATAGAGCACATTGTGTGCTGTGTGAATGATAATCCGAATGCTATAAGGTTCATGCACACATGAGATTTTAAGAAGCCCCTTCTCTTGGCAGCAGCCTTTTGCCAGAAAAAAAACACCTGTGTGCATGAGGCCTAAAGATCACAAGGAACTGCATGATGCTACTGCACACTTGTGTTTTGTGTGTGGGGGGGGGGGAATACGCACAGCTGAGCTGTGTTTTTACAGCCCCTCAACCACGCCATTTTAAAACAGAGCTGAGGCCATGCAAGCATGTCTTTTTTAACACATATACACATTTCTGGCTGGAGACAGCAGCCAGGAGGGTGTGTATGCTTGTAAAGACAGTTGTCAGGTTTCATGTGGAAGTAATACGAGCAGCTCTGAAACCAGCCAATTACTTCCACATTCATTGCACCATATGTCCCCCCGCAACTTTTGAGGCAGGGTCAGAGGCGGGGGCAAGGACAGGGTCAAAGGGGGCCCCATCAGGTAGGCTGTACGGGGCCCCATGATTTCTAACAGCGGCCCTGGGTCAGATATACAAACCCTTTGGCAGGTAAAGAGGCTCCCATATATGCATTTTATCTGTATAATTGTTTTTTTTTGTCTGGAGATGATGGGGCCATCAGCTTGTAACCTACTTCATAAGCAGGGAGCAGGGTGATGGCTTCTACATACTCTATAGGATTATAAATATGACAAAGAAATGCGCTAACTGTGCAAGGCTTCCGCAATCATTTCTGGATCAAAGTAGTAACTTAAAACGAATAATTCCATGACATTGTGAACGAGTTTGTTGGCGGTGAGCACGGTCTGCCGCTAACACCTGTCTAGTACTGACACTGGATTAACAAGGGTGCTTGGAGAGACATTCAGCCTGCCAATGCCAATTTCCACATGACTTGAGGCTATCACTCATTACCACCTGCCCGTTTGTTGTGCAAGCAAGTGCAGCCGTTTAGAGGTCTGATTTTATACCTGTGATTACGGCATCATCGTAGGCACAGAACACAGCACCGTGGCAGATGTCGGCGATTGTTATTGAACACAGGATGGAAGAGGAGGAAGGCAAATCAGAACAGTGTGTCTGAGGCCCCCCAAACAAATGAAGGGAGGAGGGGGCACTCTGTAAAGGCCTGTACACACGATCAGATATTCTCACAACAAATGTGTGACGGCAGGGTTTTGTCAGAAAATCCAACCGTTTGTACGCTCCATCGGACAATTGTTGTCGGAATTTCCGACAACAAATGTTGGATAGTCATGCTTTCAAATTGCCAGACAACAAATGCGTTCCGTCGGATTATCCGATCGTGTGTACACAAGTCCGTCGGACTAAAATCCAAAGTACAAACACGCATGCTCCGAACCAATGCTAACCATCAGACAACATTTAGCAGAAGTTGCGCAAAGGGCGGCGCTAAAGAGCTGAAAAACCATGTAGTTTCGTGTATGTTGGCTGAAAAAGTTCTGCCGTCTGTATGCAGAACAAAATCAGGGCCAACGCCCTTCACACTAAAATCCACGGATTTGTCCGTTGGAAATCTGATCGCATGTACGAGGCTTAAAGGGGTTTTCCACCTTTTTTTTAAGTTTATTAAAAGTCAGCAGCTACAAAAAGTGTAGCTGCTGGCTTTTAATAAACAGACACTTACCTGCTCCACGGCTCCAGCGACGCGCCGGCCGGGGCTCCGCTCCTCACCCCCCCTCGCCGTCCGGCCTCTTCATTCTTAGTGTGGGCACCCGGCAGTGACAGCTTTCGGCTTCACGGCCGGGCACCCACTGCGCATGTGCGAGCGGCAGTGCGCATGAGCGAGCAGCACGGTCCGATTGGACAGGCGCTCGCCTACAGGGAGGGGCTGTGAAAAGGCGATTAAGCTAATCGCCTTTCCAGCCCCTTGGCGGAAGGAGGAAGTGGGACAGGAAGTCCCCTTCTCCTGAAGCCCCCACTCCCCCCCCCCAAAAAAAATTACATGTGGCATGTAAGGGGGCGAGGAGTGGGTTAAGCGGAAGTTCCATTTTTAGGTGGAACTCCGCTTTAATTGGTAGCCCCTGTCCTGCTATTATAGGGCCACATTGCTGCAGCTAGTATAACCGACCCATCAACTAAAATCTATCATGGAACTAAATAATCAACTTTAACACACAACTCCACATCTCACATTCTTCATCTGAAATATTCACTGTGTTCCCACTACTGTCAGTTACTGTCTTCTAGACCCGTCGCTCAAGGATGATTCCGGGAGCGCGCCCCAGGGGGCGCGCGAGTGAAGGATTCTGGGAGGACGTCCCAGAGACGTCCTCCCAGAATAACTCCACCACGCTGTAGCAGTATTTTCGCTATAGCGCGGTAGGAAAGTGGTTAAAATTGTGCACACTCATAGAATGGCAACAAACTAAGATACTTAAAAATCTCCATGGGCGACGGTTTAATATTTTTTTACATGTTACCATTTTCAAGTTACAGAGTCTAGCACTAAAATTATTGCTCTAACGTTTGCGGCGGAGTAGGACTCGGCTCTTCACGGCGCTATACGGCGCCTGCGCACAAACTAGGAGCTGACTGCGCAGGCGCCGTGAAGAGCCAAGTCCTATTTCGGCTACTTTCGAGAAGCGTGACGCGCCATAGCCGGCCGTCAATCATGTTCCCCTCTTCATAGGAACGCCTACGTCTGAAACGTAACTAATGGATTAAACCGAGTACAGCGGAAAAAAATAAAGGCATACTGTAGCTGACGCTAGTATGCTGCATGGCATGGTAGACAAAAAAAAATTTTTTTTTTTTTTTAGGGTGAACCCCCGCTTTAATAATGTGGATATAAAAAAGGGTCAGTCCACCCAAAATGCGATATATTAGTTAGAATTCAGTCCACCCATAGCGATTATTCAGTTGGAATTCTGTGGCCGACTCGCTCACTAGTTTCCAATTGATGGCACCGTGTCCCATTGGAGGATCTCCAGTGACAACCATAAACTTTTGGATTGCACATCACTTCTGTCACAATGACAAAGGTCTCCAGGACAAAGATTGTTAATCTGGAAGACAGTAATAAAAGGATCCCTACCCTATTCCAAACTAAAATACAAATTTGAGGGTGGAGGTACATTCTACACATACCCCATGTGACAGATCTTGGTCCTGGCCATAAGGCGCTCTACTGGGAGATGAGGTGCATCTACGTTCTCCATACTTTGGAAGCATGAACATTTCAGAGGACTATGCCAGTACTGACAAGAGACAATGGCAAAAGTAAAGCAAAGGCTGGCAGCATATGGTGCCTACCATGCAACGTAGTGTAGCTTTCTACTTTTGGCCCAATTAAGGTTTACTTCAAATGCAACTGCCAAAGCTTTGTACCCGGACTGCACCCTATTCATCATGTTAGCATTCAGAACATCCTTTATTTGGATGCAATGAACATTTAACACCATAAAGCAGATAAAAACTTTTACTGGATGGCATTATTTTGCCAAAACTTTGTCACGCCCATTCTACATGCACTTGCTCTGGGCTGGCTTCCTAATAGTGACAAAGGTGGATCATGCTTGCGCGATATGTGCCAAGGGCATATGGCATGGCGACAACCCAGGAGCCACATTTGGGGAAAGCTGTCAAGTCTAAACAGGAAGTGCTTGGGGGGGGGGGGGGGGGGGGAGGACAGACATTCCTCACAGGATCCACAAGTTTTCTGGAAACCCCCCCATCCTCTCGGCAGTCCTTTTTGAGTGGATCTTAATGCTGAGTGGGGGAGTTGAATTTCCTGGTCATGTGATCACTGTGGTTGGCTGTCACAGTGTGATCGACAGCCCCTCCCACCAGCTCTCAATCATAACTTTTTGTTGTGTCAGTTCGGCCAGTGTCCTGGAAGTACATAATGAATGCGTTCCTAGCACACAACAGCAGAGCTCCATTGATGCATCTGTGTGGAAGTTGGGTATTAAAGTGGAATTAAAAACATTCTCAATCAACCGTGAATATTTTCAATCCTTATGACTGCGCTAAGGGCAGATGAATCCCAGGAAGAAAATGTTACACGACTCAACTGCCCTCACTTAAGATGGCTGCAGTAAGAAATACTGGGGGGAGGTTCAAAGTGATTTCTCAACAAAAAGAATGGAGACATGGATGGGTGCGTGAGTTTGCTTCGACCATAAACCCATTCACTGAATTTTGCGCGTCAGAATTGCTACAGACGATCGGATATTCCAATAGGAATTTTTTCCTTCTGAGAATTTGAGAACCAGCTCTCAATCTTTTGTTGGCGAAAATGACAGTTTTGTTTACAGGCAGTTTTCATTTTTGACCATTTAACCACTTCCCGACGGCCGTACGACTATATACGGCTCTACTTCTCTGGGACACCGTAATTTTACGGCCGCCTCTTTCCTCGCTCCCGAGCGCGCAGCGGGGAACTTCTGTGCTGGCCGTGTCCCTTGGACACAGCCAATCACAGATCGCCGTGAACGGCCAATCGGAGTGGCCGTTTGGTAGGCGATCTGTGCGGCCAATGAGAGATGATCTCATATGTAAACATATGAGATCATTTCTCATTGCCGGCTCTCACACTGACCGCGTCCTGTCAGGAGGAGAGGAGACCGATCTGTGTCTCTTGTACATAGGGACACAGATCGGTCACCTCCCCCAGTCACCCCCCCTTCCCCCACAGTTAGAACACTATATAGGGTACACATTTAACCCCTTCCTCACCCCCTAGCGTTAACCCCTTCCCTGCCAGTCACATTTATACAGTAATTAGTGCATATTTATAGCACTGATCGCAGTATAAATGTGAATGGTGCCAAAAATGTGTCAAAAGTGTCCGCCATAAAGTCGCAGTCCCAATAAAAAATCGCAGATCGCCGCCATTACTAGTAAAAAAAAATAATAATTCTGTCCCCTATTTTGTAGGCGCTATAACTTTTGCGCAAACCAGTCGCTTATTGCGTTTTTTTTTTTCTTAGCAAAAATATGTAGAAGAATATGTATCGGCCTAGACTGAAAAAAAAAAAAAATTAAAAAAAAATTGGGCTATTTATTATAGCAACAAGTAAAAAATATTGTATTTTTTTTTAAATTGTCGTTCTTTTTTGTTTATAGCGCAAAAAATAAAAACCGCAGAGGTGATCAAATACCACCAATAGAAAGCTCTACTTGTGGGGAAAAAAGGACGTCAATTTTGTTTGGGAGCCACGTCGCACGACCGCGCAATTGTCAGTTAAAGCGACGCAGTGCCGGAAGCTGAAATTTTACCTGGGCAGGAGCAAGTGGTTAAAAAATAAACTAAATAAAAAAAAAAAAAAAAGCTTCTAAAAACTCAAATGTGGCTAAAAGCAGCATGTAAATACGGCAAAATGGACGTTTTTTTTTAAACTTTGGTTACCATCTGTTAATTTGTTCAGGAAAGGTTGTAAAATGTCCCGTTTACATTAAGACTAAACTGGTAACCTGTAGAAATTTTAAAGAGACGCCGAGATTTTTTTTAGTACTGTGGTTTGTTGCCATTCCACGAGTGTGCGCCATTTTAAAGCATGACATGTTAGGTATCCATTTACTCTGCATAATTTAATCTTTCACATTATACAAAAAAATTGGGCTAACATTACTGTTTTTTATTATTAATTTTTGCATTCATGAAAGTGCATTTCTTACCAAAACAATAGCATTTGAAAAGAACTCTGCGCAAATACAGTGAGACCTAAAACATTGCAACAGTCGCCATTTTATTCTCTAGGGTCTCCGCTACAAAATTATTATATATATATATATATATATATATATATATATATATATATATATATATATATATATATATATATATATATATATATATATATATATATATATATATATATATATATATATATATATATATATATATATATAATTTACTAGCAAAAAAACTGGATTTTTAAAACAGCTTGCATGTAAAATCCTTTTCTTGGAGTACACCATAGGACACAGAGCCATTCATTACATAATGGGTTAAGGGTCACCAGCGGTGATTGGACACTGGCACAAACAATTGAAGACAGTTGCCCTTCATATAACCCCTCCCATCAGGGAAGTACCTCAGTTACATAGTTACATAGTTAGTCAGGTTCAACACACAAGTCAACAGTGTTGTAGCAAGCAATAAGGTTCCCATAAGAAGGGGGGACCTCTGTGTTCCGTGATGTACTCAAAGAAAAGGATTTTAAAGGTAAGCCGCTTTAAAAATCCGGTTTTCTTTATCGTACACCATGGGACACAGAGCCTTTCATTACATAATGGGACGTCCGAGAGCAATGCTCAATATGAAGGGTGGGAGACACAGATCAAGCAGGCCGCTAGGGACAAGACACTTCGTCTGAAGGCGGCATCCTCATGTCCTTTCATGTTCACCTGATAGAATTTGGAAAAATGTGTGGACTGAAGACCAAGTTGCAGCTTTACAGATCTGAGCCAACGAAGAACTGCCCATGAATCACTTATCGCCCTGGTAGAGTGCGCCCTAACAGAAAAAGGAGGAGTTCTGTTCTTTAAACCATAGGCTTGAGTAATAGTTTGTCGAATCCACCTGGAGATAGTGGATCTTAATGGCGCTTGTCCCTTTTTCGGACCATCTGGCAAAATAAATAAAACATCTGTTTTGTGTATCTGGCTGCAGATACACCTTTACTGCTCTCACTAGATCTAGGGAGTGCAATAATCTTTCCTCCGCTGTCTGCGGTTCTGGAAAAAAAGAAGGCAGAACAATATCTTGATTTAAATGAAAAGCCGACACCACCTTAGGTAAAAAGGCAGGATGGGGTCGTAGTACAATTTTGTCTCTGCGACATATTAAATAAGGCTCTTTGCAAGAAAGAGCTGCCAATTCAGATATTCTTCTAGACGAAGAGATGGCAATCAAAAAGGCCAATTTCCTGCTTAAAAGAATCATAGGAATCTGGCAAATAGGTTCAAAAGGTTGCTTTTGCAATACTGACAATACCAAATTCAAATCCCATGGGCACAAGGGAGACTTGACTGGTGGATTGATCCACAGTACCCCCTAAACGAAAGCCCGAACTAGGGAATGAGATGTCCGTGGTCTTCAAAAAAAGACTGATGGAGAAGTTATTTGACCCTTAATGGTACTAAGGGCTAATTTCATATATACTCTTAGCTGGCAAAAAGAGAATCCTACTTATGTCATATTTCTGAGGATTACATTTCTTCGTTTCACACCATGAAACATATGCCTTCCAGACTCTATAGTAGATAAGCCTGGAGGCTGAATTTCTAGCATTAAGGGAGTGTAGAAAGAACTGGACCTGAGATCCCTTGTTTCTTCAGAATGTGGCTCTCCGTAGCCAAACCATCAAATTTATTGTTTGTAAGGAAGAATAGAACACAGGACCTTGCGCCAGTAGGTCGTGACGAAGCGGAAGCTTCCAATGTTTTCCTACCGCCATCTTCATGATTTCAGCATAACAGGACCTTCTGGGCCAATTTGGGGTCACTAGGATTACTGGACACCTTAGACACTGGCAAAAAAAAAAACTGAGGTACTTTCCTGATGGGAGGGGTTATATGGAGGGGAACTGTCTTCAATTGGTTGTGCCAGTGTCCAATCACCGCTGGTGACCCTTAACCCATTATGTAATGAATGGCTCTGTGTCCCGTGGTGTACGATAAAGAAATACTGATTTTAACTTGTAAGCAACAAGTGTCAGAAAACGGCGTAGGCATGAAGGGGTTAAAAATGAATTAGCCTTTGCAGTTTGTAGTGCTCAGATACAGTTTAGTTCCGCTTTAAAGGGGTTGTAAAAGGAAAAAAAAAATGTTTTCCCTAAATAGCTTCCTTTACCTTAGTGCAGTCCTCCTTCACTTACCTCATCCTTCCATTTTGCTTTTAAATGTCCTTATTTCTTCTGAGAAATGCTCACTTCCTGTTCTTCTGTCTGTAACTACACACCGTAATGCGAGGCTTTCTTCCTGGTGTGGAGAAAGGGGGGAGGGGCGAGCAGGAGTGTCAGGACGCTCACTAACACACAGCTCCTTTCTCTATCTGCAAAGTAGAGAGTGTCCTGACTTGCCTGCTCGCCCCCTCCCCCCTCAAGATGTTTTCTCCACACCAGGGAGAAAGCCTCACATTACTGTGTGTAGTTACAGACAGAACAACAGGAAGTGAGGATTTCTCAGAAGAAATAAGGACATTTAAAAGCAAAATCGAAGGCTGTGGCAAGTCAGGGGTGCCCAACCAGTGGCCACGTGTGGCCCGCGGAGCCCTCTGATGTGGCCCGCGACCTTGTGCTCTGGAATGGCAGGTTGGCAAGCCAAGATCATGGGTTGCTGACCCGCCATTCCAGAGCATCGGTGTTGTGAATGAAGCAAGCAGCTGCGGAGCAGAGCCCCATAAGCTGATGTTTCTTGTATAGTCCCATCTGCTGTCACAGGCGGAGTGATACCAAATGCTCTCTGTCTGGGACAGCAACAGCTGGCGATACTTGAATAGAATACTGTTATTAAAAGGCAAGCTTATTACTAAAATCACAGTGTATATATGGGCATACCTGTTCTGCAGTGGTTACTGGGCTGCTTCCAAACAGAGCTGCAGCACAGTTGCTGGCACTGAGCCAAAGACTTCTGTTATTACCTGCAGTATTGGTGCACTTTCAGAAAGTGCACCACACCTGCAGGGTATAACAGAAGTCTGTGGCAAAGTGCAGCCAACCTGCAGGAAAGCCACAGGAGCACTGCGCTGCACACAAGTTGTGGGTAAACCACAGCGCATCAGTGTAAAAGCAGCCTTGGGCACCTTTCACATGATTGGTCCGACCCAATTGGACTATTCACCTCTATGGAGCTGCAGATGTAAAACTGGCTTGTGTCTGTTTACACCCACCCACCTACCTCCGATCCGCTTAAAAAACAGAAGGGGATCTGTCCCCTTCCATCAGGGTGGATCGGATCAAGGGCCCATAGAGTAGAGTGGGCTGGGTCCGTGTCTGCTCTGAATATGCAGACTGGACACGGACCTGTCAGCTCATTGTGACCCATGACTGGTTACCAAGTTGCTTAAGTGGCCCTCGCTCTTCAAAGGGTTGGGCACCCCTGAGGTAAGTGAAGGAGGACTGCACTAAGGTAAAGGAAGCTATTTAGGGGGAAAAAAGATTCCTTTACAACCCCTTTAAGGCTATGCTACCTATAGTTTGACTAATGGCAAGAGGTTAATGAAAGCTGCAGTAATGAAAAGATTAATAACTTTTGAAATTACATTAATAGATTGAGCTATAATGAAGTTTTACTGACTTTAGATCTACTTAAAGTGTGAATAAGTCTTTGCAGTGAAAAAACGCATCCTTCAAATTGCTTCTATTAGATGTTATTGTCTCTATGAACACATGCTGGTTAATTACTGACTGAGCAGTGTCATTTTGTCACTGGTCATTGAATTATAAATGTGACTAACACTGGCTTGCCACACTCAGAACACTGCTGGAGACCATTGCTGTGACTCACGTTCCATCAAAGTGTCTGCGTCTCCGGCATCAAGCGGCATTTGCCAGACTGCCGCAGACAAAAAGGTGTACATCTACAACAATCTCTATCTGAGCCTGTTTGTAACCCACCACGTATAACAGAGGGTGGTGTGTGCCGCAAGCCTTCTGTCTGCCATAAGACAAAAACACCTGGGCAATCTTATGGCACCAGCAGACGGCGCCCACTGCAGTGTCATGTAATGCCCCAGGGCTTCCCATTGCTAGAGACAGATGTCTGTGCTGCATTTTCCCCTCTGGCTTCTGTAGGGATGTGTTTAATGCTAAAGCGATGCCCATCAATGCAAGATTTACTCTTCCATCTCTTATTCGGTCAGGTCTTGAAAAAAGAACTGGCCTTCCTCATATCGCATGAGACTGCAAACAGCTGGAGAATCAAAAGGTACATTCTGAGTGATTGCCGGAGGACAAAGACAGTTCCTTATTTCAGACGTGTGACCAGGGAAAATGACAAAGTTCTTGTTATTGCACAAAATCACAAGTGCCTGGGCTTCCCCTAGAAACCAACTAAAAACTACAGTAAACATCCCACAAACCTAGACAATTCAAAGAATAAGATACACTCATATAGCTAGATTCACAAAGAGTTACGCCGGCGTATCAGTAGATACGCCGACGTAACTCGGAATCTAAGCCGTTGTAAGTTTAAGTGTATGCTCAAACTGAGATACATTTAAACCTAGCTAAGATACGACGGCTTGCGCCGTCGTATCCTAGGGTGCAATTTTTCCGCTGGCCGCTAGGTGGCGCTTCCGTTGGGTTCGGCGTAGAATATGTAAATAACTAGATACGCCGATTCACGAACGTACGTGCGCCCGTTGCAGTAAAGATACGCCGGTTACGTAAGGCGATTGCCGGCGCAAAGTTAGTCGAACAAATAGCTGGCCTAGTCAATGTTAAGTATGGCCGTCGTTCCCGCGTTGAAAATTGAAAGTTTTACGTTGTTTGCGTAAGTCGTCCGTGAATGGGGCTGGACATAATTTACGTTCACGTCGAAACCAATACGTCCTTGTGGAGTACTTTGGAGCAATGCACACTGGGATATGTACACGGACGGCACATGCGCCGTTCGTAAAAAACGTTGATCACGTCGGGTCACCAATCATTTCCATAAAACACGCCCCCCCATCCTCATTTGAATTAGGCGCACTTACGCCGGCCCCATTTACGCTACACCGCCGTAAGTTAGGAGGCAAGTGCTTTGTGAATACAGTACTTGCCTCTCTGACTTAAGGTGGCGTAGCGTAAATACGATACGCTACGCCGCCTTAAAGATGCAGCGCTCTACCTGAATCTAGCTATTAAAGTGGACCTCACTCCCTTCCCTTCCAAATAAAACAGCAATGCAATCCTAATTTGAGAATACAGTAATACACTGTGTGCACAATTGTTGAGAAAGTTGTATTTTTAAGGATTCATCGTCAATCCAAAATCTTAATAAACCTTAAACCTGAATATTTCAGGTTAAAGTGAGGTTTTGGCTTTCTTATGAGAACATCTATGTGTGCACAGTTATTGGGCAAGTGTGCAGAATTGTTATGCAACTAAATGAAAAGCGGGAAAAAAAAAAAAAAAAAAGTTTCCCAGCGCACTTGTTTATTTTCATGTGTTAGGCCCTGTTCACACCCGAGCGATTTTCAGCTTGTAAAACGCTCAGCTCTGAAGCTCCAAAACGCACAACCAAAAATCCATTAATTTTGTGTTCACATAAAAGTGTTCTGTCACCTGAAGCAAAATGCCTAAGGGACCTTTCACAAGGGGCGGATCCGTGTGCGGACTCTGCTTTGCTCAGCGGAGATCGCTCCGTCGATCCCCGCTATGCAGGCAGATGACAGGTCTGTTTCTGCACACTGTGCAGGGACCAACCTGTCAGAGCGTCACTCTCCTCTATGGGGGATCGGATGACGTCGTCACCCGATCCGCCAGACGAAAGGAAAAGTACTAGGGTTTTCCGCCGCCACATTTTGGCGAATCGGAGCGGGTCGGAGGTCAGCGGGCATGTCACCGCTGACATCCGTGGCTCCATAGAGTACGGAGTGCCCGTTCAGATCCACCTAAAAACTGGCAGACGGACCTGACTGGCAGGTCTGCCCGTGTGAAAGGGCCATATAACAAAAAAAAAAAAAGGCAGATCACAAGTGTTTTTGGCCCTATAGACTTTAATAAAACACCTGACATGAGCAGAAAAACACTTGTAAAACACTCAAATAGCATCTCTCCACCCCCAATTTCCTCTCCCTCTCCTCCCCCTAGTGCTTTCTATTGGCTAAACGAAAATATGTGACGCTTGTACTACACTTCTAAAAACACTTAAAAAAAAAGCTTGTAAAAGACTGCACAAAAAAACAAAAAATCCCGAAAAATGCCAGTAAAATCGATACGCTCAGGTGTGAATGGAGCCTTAAAGTGAAAATAATAAACGAAAAATGTACAAATAAACATTTCAAACACTTAAAAAAAAAAATTCATCAGTCATAAAAGTCATAAGCCTTTCTATTCATGGAGTCTGTCAGTTTCTTGATCTGTTGACGATCAACTTTTTGTGCAGCAGCAACCACAGCTTCCCAGACACTGTTCAGAGAGGTGTAGCGTTTTCCTTCACCGTAAATTTCCCGTTTACATAGGGCCCACAATGGGGTTTAGGCACGGCTTTTTTTCTCAAATAGGTGCTGGAACTCAACCACGACCCCCCAAAAAAACCTCCCCCCAACACACACCCTCCAAATCACATCAAATAGTGGGTGTGGTTATTCAAATTTCATGAACAGTAGGAGGGTCTTAAAGGGGCATTAAATACCAGGATTGCATTACATAGCGTGCAGCGCTGTCACTTGTAAACACAGAAACTGGACTTCTGTGTTTATAAGTGATTATGGTGAGCAGGCACCAAAGGGTCCAAGCCAGAGGTGGTGGAACCGAGTTCCGCCAAGTTCCACCTAAAGATACACACTGGGTTTAGGTCAAGTGAGGAAGGGGGCTATGTAATTATTCTTTCACCTTTAGGCTGCTTTCACACGAAGATGCTTTACAGGCACTTTAGCGCTAAAAATAAATAGCGCCTGTAAAGAGCCTCCCCTCTCACTCCAGTGTGAAAGCCCAAGGGCTTTCACACTGGAGTGGCGTGCTGGCAAGATGCCAAAGAAGTCCTACAAGCAGCATCTTTGCGGCACTGTAGGAGTGGTGTTATACTCCGCTCCTACAGTGCCCCTGTCCATAGAAATCAATGGGCAGCGGCGCAGAAGAGCCGGCAAATCAATTGTGGGCGCTTTCAAACCTTTTTCAGCCGCTAGAAGGGGTTCAAAGCGACCCGCTAGCGGGGAAAAAGCTCTGCAAAAACAATTGTAAAGGTCCGCTAAAAATAGCCCTACTGTGAAAGTAGCCTTAGGGCCTTTACTGGCTAGCCACACAGTGGAGTACTTCAATGCATGCATTGGGGTTGATTTACTAAAACTCTGAGTTTCCACAATTTGGTCCAGGTGTGCATGGTAGCCAATCCGCTTCTAATTTTAGCTTGTTTAATTAATTTGATGAAAAAAAAACTGAAAGCCGATTGGTTTCTTTGGAGAGCTGCTCTAGATTTTGCACCCTCAAGCTTTAGTAAATGAACCCCACTGGCCTAAATAAATATCATGGTCTTCGAGCGATGCAGACTTTTTCCCTGTACCACTGCTTGAAGAAAGTGTTCTCTAAAAACTGGCAGTAGGTTTGGGAGTTTATTTTGAATCCATCTTCAACAAGAAAAGATCCAACTAGCTCATCCTTAATAATACCAGAACCCCACCTCTACCTTGCTGGCATCCGAGCCGAAGTGGAGCTCGGTGGCGGTTACTGATCCGGCCACAGGCCCATCCATCTGGTCTGTCAAGAGTCACTCATCTCATCAGTCCATAAAACATTTGGGAAATCGGTCTTCAGATATTTCTTGGCCCAGTCTTGACGTTTCAACTTATGTGTCTTGTTCAGTGGTGGTCGTGTTTTCAGCCTCCTTACCTTGGCCATGTCTCTGAGCACTGTATACCTTTTACTTCTGGCACTCCAGATAGGTTGCAGTTCTGGAATATGACAGGATAATGGGTTCCTGGTTGCTTCACGTTTGATTCTCCTGAAATCTTTGGCAGTTATTTTTTCTCAACACGTTTCTTTCGACCCTGTTGACTATTTGCAACAAAATGTTTGAGGGCTCTATGATCACGTCCCAATAGCTTAGGAATTTCAAGAGTGCTGCATCACTCTGAAAGACTTTCTAAAATGTTTAACTTTTCAGTCATTTAAATCTTTTTTGGCCCATTTTGTCTGGGGGAAAGAAGTTGCCCAATTATGCACACCTTGATATAGGGCAGTGATGGCAAACCTTGGCACCCCAGAGGTTTTGGAACTACATCCCCCATGATGCTCATGCACTCTGCAGTGTAGTTGAGCATCATGGGAAATTGGTTCCAAAACATCTGGGGTGCCAAGGTTCGCCATCACTGATATAGGGTGTTGATCTCCTTAGATAACCCCCCCCCCATTACACAAATACCCATCACCTAATATGCTAAAATCCAATAAGCATTCAAGTTTATACAGCTTGGTGTTGGACAATATGCATGAAAATTATGATTTGGTCAAAATACTCACTTGTCTAATAATTGTGCACACAGTGCAGTGAGCAGACTCTGCTGTCTCTCTCTGCAGTGGATGGAAAACCTACGCCACCGTTTTTTTTTTTAAAACCATCATTCTTGGCCAGCTTGTTTTTCCTTATTCTGTGCCAGACCACAACTGACATCCATGCTTTACTTCTGAGTGCGTTCTAAGAGGAGATCTGGCAGGATCATGTCCAAGAGTGTCAAACTCATCTTCATTGTGGGCCGTGTCGGCATTATGGTTTCCCTCAAAGGGCCAGTGGTATCCAAGACTATATACATTTTTCCAGGGCTTTTTATTTTTACCTCAGAGAATACCCCCCCGGAGTTCAGGGGCATGCACACATTGCCCCACAAGTCAAGGGCATTTTTCTTATTGCCAGTGGAAATCCATGACAAATGTTTAGATTTACAAAGTTTGGCCAAGAAAACCAAATAAATATTCACGAAAAACAGTCCAGCATGGATAACATGCTAAACCAAGCATCCAATACATTTTTAGACGCTTTCAAATAAATCTGTCAAAGGGGCGGTAAGAAAAGCTGTGCAGCTCTGAGCAGGGATGCACAATAAAGATAGTTGGAATTAGGGCAGAGGATTTGGACAATCCTTGCTTAATCAGGGTTCTGTGGAACCCTATAGTTCCTCTTGAGGGTGTTAGTGGTTACCTGAATAGTTACTAGTCTGACACATATGTATGCAACCATCAACACCAATATTCTTTTTTAGCTATGTGAAATAAGGACATTATTCCCACTAAGCACCAATGTAAGGGACATTTATCACAATGGCTACCAATGTAAGGGACATTTATCACAATGGCTACCAATGTAAGGGGCATTTTTGGCTTCTGACCACCAGTTCAATGGATCCCCATTTCTCAATGCTTACAAATGTAAGAGGGCCCTTCTCCCACTGACCACCATCCTAAGGAGGGCCCCTCTGCCACTGACCACCATCGTAAGAAATCCCCACTCCCACTGACGACCATCATCAGAGGGCCCCTCTCCCACTGACCACCATCATAGGAGAGTCCTTCTCCCACTGACCACCAGTATAAGGGGCACCTCACGGACTATCAATTTAAACTGTTTTAAACTGTTTCTTTTCGGAAGCCATTATTATGATTATCGTTTATGTTATTAGTATTGAGAAAAAAAATTGTCGTATAGAAAAGCCCTAGGTGCCTAATACACCATGTACGCCGCATAATCTTTTATTTATTCTCACATATCAACTTACTCTTCTTGCTAATGTACCATGAGATGTAGATTTCATATTAGCAGGGGTTCCCTGAAACCTGAAAGTTATTTCAAGGGTTCCTCCGTGTTAAAAAGGTTGGAGAAAGACTATTAGATTAGGTAGGCTGAACCAAAAAGCACTCCACTAAAACTACACAGCTTCGAAAAAGCATAACATCAAGAGTCCAAAAATAAGAGCTTTACTTCTCGTTTAACATAAGAGGCTGGAGCCATGCAAATCATTTATGTCCCCTGGCCCAACTGTGCATTGAGAAATGCTGGTTTTAGGCACAGAAATACAGGTTATACAGTACATAAAGAAAGCAGCCATAACATTATGATCACTCACCATAACAGGAGCACCAAGCCAATATTAAATAGGTCCTCCTTTTGCCACCAAAACAGCCCTAACCCATGGAGACACGGACTCCACTAGACTTCTGAAGATATATTGTGGGGGGTCTGGCACTAAGCAGTCTGTAGCAGACCCTTTATGCCTTCTTAATGTACTGCATTCTGGTGTCATCTCTTCCCCAGGTAAGGCTGGGTTCACACTACGGTTTTCCCGTCCGTCAGCCGCATACGATTTCAGTATTGAAAACGTACGGGCCCGGACGGGAAAACGTATAGATAGAGAATGCATTGCAAATCGTATGCACTCGGATGCATCCGGGTGCGTACGATTTGCTGGCAAAACGTTTTTTAAACGTACCCAAAACCGTGTTCAACCACGGCTTTGCGGTCGTTTTTAAAACAGTATGGCAACCGCATACGTTTTCCTTTAACATTAATGTCAATGGAAAACGCACATGTGTGCGGTTCCATACGTTCCCGTCCGTTTCAGCCGCATACGTTTTTTCATATAAATCGTATGCGGCTGACGGACGGGAAAACCGTAGTGTGAACCCAGCCTAAGCGATGTACACATGCCCAGCCAGCCACATGATGTTAAAGAAAACGTGATTCAGACCAGGCCATTTTCTTCCATTGCTCTGTGGTTCAGTTTAATTTCTCAAGTGCCCATTGCAGGGACATTTTGCTTTAAAAACACGGGTCAGCTTGGGCACCCTGGCCGATCCACGACTACACAGCCCCATAACGCAACAATTAAGCACTGTGTGTTCGACACCTATCGGAACCAGCTTTAACTTTTTTTGTTATTAAATTTGAGCTACAATAGCATTTCTATCGGACTACTCTGGCCAGTTTTTACTCCTCAGGTGCATTGATGAGCATTGGCGCCCATGACCCTGGTGCACCGGTTTTCCTTCCTTAGACCATTTTTGTAAGGTCATGACCACTTCGGACCAGGAACATCTCACTGGTTTTGGAGTTGCTCTGACCCATTTGTCTAGTTATTATAATTTGGCTCTTGTCAAAGTCACTCAAATCCCCATTTTTTCTGCTTTAAATATATGATCAACTTCAGGGACAACATCTTCACTTGCTGACTAATATATCCCATCCACATTCGGGTGCCAACAAGATAAATCAATGTTATCCATTTTACCTGTCAGTGGTCATAATGTTACAGTTGATTGGTGCATATGCACAGTTTGATGACCACTAATCAACGTTAAATGAACTGAAAAGACCAATATGTTCTACATTCTATAGCCTCGTACACGATCAGATTTTCGGACGACCATTCGTCCGTTTTTTTGTTGCATGCCGAGTCTCATGTTGAAAGTAAAGAGGTTACTCACTTATTCTTGTACGACAGAATACAACGTCAGAAGTGACGTAATGCGTTGACTAGTTTCGTACGTATTCTTTCGTTTCGGAGCATGTGTAGTCTTGCACTTACGATTGTTTTTGGACGAAAACCGAACTGATTCAAACGAAAATCAGACGTTGAGTTCACATACAACATTTTTTTTAGTCTGCACATTCAGCTTTTGTCTGACGAAAAACCAGAATCGGTTGTCGAAAGCACCATACTAAAGATCCGAAAATCGGCAGATCGTTCGGACAAAGTTTTACCTCCGATTTTCGTACTGTGGCCTTTAGTCTGAGAAAATGCTAGTTTGGACTGGGGGGAATATTTCAGATTTAGAGTAAATGTGTAAAGCAGATAACATTAAGTGCCTGCTCTTATCTTAATACTCCACTGCTGAAGACCATAAACAAAAAAAATATGCAAAATACTGGCTCAATTGAAAAATGGTATTTGTATACAGTTAGATACACCCCTATCTGAGAGCACTCTAGGGTGGCACATAGTCATTAAATTAGCACCAACCCCTCCTAGAGTATTAAAAACACAATCCAGTGCTGCAGGGATAAGAGGAAGAAGACCCCACTGTGTACGTAGAGCAGGGGTGCCCAACCTTTTGAGGAGCGAGGGCCACTTTATCGACTTGGTAACCGGTCGCGGGCCACAATGAGCATCAGTGGCATATGGTTTGTCAGCGCCCGGGGGCAAGGCAAGTTATTTGTGCCCCCCTAACCTGTGGACTTTTAGCACCCCCCAAGTCCCTTCACTTCCTACAATAGTACAAACCAGCCTGATTCCCACACTGACCACTGCACTAACCTACCTACCTGACCTAACCTACCTGCTTCCTATACTTGCCACCACTACACTGACCTACCTGTCCACCTCACTACACTGCACTGTCCACCTCACAACACTGCACTGTCCACCTCACAAGACTGCACTGACTTCTACACTGCACTGACTTCTACACTGCACTGACTTCTACACTTATACCGACACCAGAAGTTTTTTTTTATTTATTTAACTTTGGCTGCTCCCACTCTCCCCAGACCGTATCCACCCCCTCACTTGCAACTTGTATCCATCAGTCTGGAGGTGAGGGGGGCCTGGAGGAGGTGAAGGCAGCAGTGTTCACAGGGGTGGAGGCGAGACGCCAGGAGCCAGCACGATTGCGGATAGGCCAGCCTGGCCGTAATCGCAGATAGGCCAGCCTCGCAGCGATCACGGATAGGCCAGACCCACGCACATGACCCCATTCACTAATGCTCGGAGATGGCGGGTCGGGAGCCCGCGATCTGGGCATGCCGACCCGCCATCTCAGAGCAAGACATGGCGGGCCACTTGTGGCCCGCGGGCCAGCGGTTGGGCACCCATGACGTAGAGGATGAATTTCATTTTAAGAATATGTACATGTAAAAGGGAAACGGGGAAGTAAGGGGAGGTTCTTTTTAAATAAGGGTGATCTTTAAACAGGTAGTGCATGGCCAACTAATGTTATCGTTCTTTAACCAGAGTGGAATAAAAAAAAAAAATGCAAATTTTTTAAAAAGGCAAAAGCAAAAAAAGCTTAGAGGCAGCAGCTTCTGGGCAATTTGTTTTTGCAGTAACTGAGTCAGCATTTAAATAAACAGCATCAGGAAATATTTTGCTGGTGTTCAATGAATTTATTTTTGCACGAGTAGGGTGAGGGATGCAAGATAAAATGTCAGCAGGCCAGCTCAGGATACAGGACTGAAAACGAGATCTGTAACCCATGACGAGCAGTAAAGACTGACATGCTCTCTAAAATATATATAAATTCATCAATTTATTTTGTGACAAGGCCTCAACACAAAATAAAATTAAAAAAAAAAAGACAGTGTTCTCAAGAATATCAGTTCTGAGCAGAGAAAGGCATTTTTTTATTTGGTTTTGCGATTTCTAAAATCAGGGTTTGCAGCTCGGAGACTTCAAAGTGCTTTAGAAAGGAAGTAGTATCCAACACAGCGTCCAGCTTTTCCTAGAAACCAGCGGACTAGTTGGGTAGGTGTTAACAGCCCATATGATACAGAACTAGAAAATTGTTTAGAGCTCCACTAGAGACACAAGGTCTCTGCATAGGGACTCCAATCCCTTCCAGGAGTCAGAGAGGCTGCACGGGGCAACAAGATGGCAGTTAATGCCAGAGCAGCAAGAAGCTGGAAAAGAGCCGAGGAGCAGAGCTTGTACGGGAGCACTGAGGTGCTGTGTTAGATTGTCTAGAAAAGTGACTGCCGAGAGGCAGAACGTCAGTTATTTTATTATGGATGGTAGAAATCTGCTTGATAACAAAACTGGAAAAGTTCACACTGAAAATTATTTTATTAAAAATGGGCCTGAAAAACTTTAAACAGCATTTCTAGAGTGTAAAAACACAAAGGAGGGTGCAAACGCCTAGTGCATTACCATAGATCTTTATTAAGCACCAAACGCACAAAAATAAGTGTGTTGAAAAAACAGGCTTTGCATCTTATTAAATTCCACTCCAGCACTGGGAAGGCATCACATAGCCCAGGTGGTCCCTCTATGCAATAGGCTTAGGCCTCTTTCACACCTGCGGATGCCACGAGGATCCATTTTTAAACATCCGCTTGCTCAGCAGGGATCTCCGCTGGGCCGGCAGATGACAGGTCTGTCAGCACACTGTGTAGGGACCGAACTGTCAGATCTCCTCTATGGGAGATCGGACAAAAATTAATCGTCTGTTCGTTTTCATCCGGTCCGCCAGACGGATGCAAAATAGGGTTTGCATCCATCACATTTTAGCAGAGAGGATCGGATTGGGGCTGATTCAGGTGTCAGCGGACATGTCATTGCTGACATCCGACGCTCCATAGAAATACATGGAGCACCCGTTCAGAGCCCCCTGAAAAAACTGACAGGCAGATCTGAACGGTCCGCAGGGGTGAAAGGGGCCTTAGGCTTTACAGGACACACACCCTCTTCCTCAGAGCAGCGTTGGCAGGGGTCCTCAGAAGAGGAGGTAAGGGACCGCTCTATAAATTACCATTGCACAGAGCAGGTTTGTTATTTTCATTTAAAAAAAAAAAAAATGTAGCATGCCAAATGCAAGAACAGGGGTAAAATTGCAAGCTCAAAGACTTGGACTGTGGCACGATTTTTGGTGACAGATGGGCTGGTCTGAGTAGTTCTGTAACTATGGGTTTCCTGGGATTATTATATAGAACAGTCTCACTCAAAAAAGGTGTGAAAAACATTAATTTCTGTGGATAGAAACATCTGGTAGATGAAAGTTAAAGAATGGCCACGGTAATGCAAATAACCACTCAACTGTGGTGAGCAGAAAAAAAAAAAAATCACGGAATTCACAATACTCCAAACCTTGAGGCAGATGGGCTACAAAAGAAGACCACATCGGGTTCCTTTACTGTCAGCCAAGAACAGAGAGCTCCGGCTCACCAAAACTGCTATTTTAGCCTTGTCTGATGAATCTGGAATTCAGCTAATAATGAAACAATTCTATACAGCTGTGGAATCCACCTCATGCTTAGAAAAAAACTGTCATATAGGAGCAGAGCCAGATTTACAAGATGTGTCCCTAGACAAGATGACTTTTGGCTCTGTAAGCCAACTTCCACACATACCAAATCCTCTACCATACGTAATTCTCCTTTGTTCGGGTTTAGAACTCCACTACCTTCTGTATTGCTCAATCATATTAAAAGGGGAACTTCACTTTTGCAGGCAAAACAACTGAAAAAAATTAAAAAATTAAATAGAGAAAACACACTCTCTCTCTCACTGCGGAGGCATGTCCGCTGACATCCGACTCGATCCGCTAAAAACAGACACCCATGGCGGATCGGATCGGGTGAGATCTGATGAAAACGAACATGCTGTCCGTTTTCGTCCGATCTCTCCATAGGAGACAGCGGCGACCGACAAGCCCCTCCCCGCTCAGTGAGCAGAGAGGAGCTTGTTATCCGCCAGCTCAGCGGAGATCAACGGACTGATCTGCTGCTGAGCTGGCGGGAGCAGGAGGACTCGGTAGCAATGGAGTCCACTTTGTGTGGAAGGGGCTTTACTGAAAAATTACAGAGCTGCAGATTTAAAAGAAAAAAAAAGTACAGTAATTTATAATTAACCAGTTAACCACTTAAGACCCGGACCATTATGCAGGTTAAGGACTATTGCAAAGTCGTACGACGTGGTTCCCAAACAAAATTGGCGTCTTTTCCCCACAAATAGAGCTTTCTTTTGGTATTTGATCACCACTGCGGTTTTTATTTTTTGCGCTATAAACAAAAATAGAGCGACAATTTTGAAAAAAAAATGCAATATTTTTTACTTTTTGCTATAATAAATATCCCCCTAAAAATATATATATAAATCCTCAGTTTTGGCTGATACGTATTCTTCTACATATTTTTGGTTTGCGCAAAAGTTATAGCGTTTACAAAATAAGGGATAGTTTTATCGCATTTTTATTAATTTTTTTTTTTTTTTTTAACTAGTGATGGCGGCGATCAGCGATTTTTTTCGTGACTGCGACATTATGGTGGACACATCGGACACTTTTGACACATTTTTGGGACCATTGTCATTTTCACAGCGAAAAGTGCTATAAAAATGCACCGATTACTGTGAAAATGACAATGGCAGTGAAGGGGTTAACCACCAGGGGACGCCAAGGGGTTAAGTGTGTCCTAAGGGAGTGATTCTTACTGTAGGGGGCGTGGCTGTAGGTGTGACGTCACTCACTGTTGTTCCCTGCAACAGGGAACAGACGATCAGTGTCACTGCCACAGAGAAGAACGGGGAAGGTGTGTTCACACTCGCCTCTCCCCATTCTTCAGCTCCTGTGATCCGACCGCGGGACACCGGCGGCGATCGGGTGCGCGGGCGCAGTCACGGAGATTCGGACCGGGTCGCGAGCGACCCACGGCTGGGCTCTTAAAAGGTGACGCCTGTGCCCAGCCATGCCATTCTGCCGACGTATATCGACGTTAGGCAGTCCTTAAGTGGTTAAAGGAAAATGCCGAGGGGCAGGGCCGGGTGATACAGTAAGTGGCTATGGCCGCTCGCTGTATCACAGGAGCGCGCCCGCAATTAGTGACCACCATGCGAGCTCTCGCATGACTGTGGTGACTAATTGCGGGGAGGACCAGAGACAGCTGCCGAGGGACCCGAGAAGACGTGGATCGAGGGCACTCTGTGCAAAACGAACTGCACAGTGGAGGCAAGTATAACAACATGTTTGTTATTTAAAAAAAAAAAAAAAAATTCCTTTAGTGACCCTTTAAAGGACCGGCTTCTGTTAATTTACATCAGTAGAATGGCACGGCTGGGCAAAGTAACATATATTTACGCCACTTTGAAATTTTCGCCGTGTGGGCGCGCGCCCTTGCCACGAGGTCCGTGACTTGCGGACTCTATGTCCGCTGGTGTCCCGCGATCAGGTCACAGAGCTGCAGAACGGTGAATGGCCAGTGTAAATACCGTATTTATCGGCGTATACCGCGCACTATTTTGCCCTGAAAATCAGGGCAAAATTGTGGGTGCGCGGTATACGCCGATACCCGCCACGAGTTTGAATATTGCGCCGGCATATACCGAGCGCAGTACACTCGTGTATCTTCGGGCAGTCTCGGCACTTCTCGCGCTGACGTCCTGAGCGTACAGCGCGAGAGTTGCCGAGCCTGCCCGACGAAGAGGACACCCGAAGCCGCAGACGGACCCCGGACCCGACGAAGAGGACCCCCGGAAGCCGCAAGAAGGACCTGTACCCGACGAAGAGGACACCCGAAGCCGCAGACGGACGCCGGACCCGACGAGGCCGCCGATGGACGCCGCGCAAGACACCAAAACTGTAAGTACAAAAAAACTTTTTTTCCCACAGGATTCGGGGCAACATTAGGGGTGCGCGGTATACGCGGGAGCGCGTTATACCGCGATAAATACAGTATGCATCTTCCCTTTCTGTTTAGTGACACTGTCACTGATCGTATGTTCCCTCTCATGGGGAGCAGCGATCAGTGACGTGTCACTCGATTTTACGCCCCTTAACAGTTAGAATCGCTCCCTATGACACACTTAACCCCTTCAGTGCCACCTAGTGGTTAACCTCTTTACTGCCAGTGTAATTTTCACAGTAATCAGTGCATATTTAAAGCATTGATCGCTGTAAAAATGACAATGGTCCCAAAAAGGTGTCAAAAGCGTGTCCGCCATAAAGTCGCAGTCACGATAAAAATCGCTGATTGCTGCCATTACTAGTAAAAAAAAAAAAAATGCCATATTTTGTAGACGCTGTAACTTTTGTGTAAACCAATCAATATACGCTTATTGTGATTTTTTTACCAAAAATATGTAGAAGAAAACGTATCGACCTAAACGGAAAAAAAAAATAAAAAAAAGTATAGATTTTTTTGGGGGGATATTTATTATAGTAAAAAGTAAAAGATATTGCATTTTTTTTTCAAAATTGTCGCTCTATTTTTGTTTATAGCTCAAAAAAATAAAAACCGCAGAGGTGATCAAATACCACCAAAAGAAAGCTCTATTTGTGAAAAAAAAAAAAGGATGTCAATTTTGTTTGGGAGCCACGTCGCACAACCGCGCAGTTGTCAGTTAAAGTGACGCAGTGGCGAATTGCATAAAGTGCTCTGGTCTTTGGCAAGCGAAATGGTCCGGGGCTTAAGTAGTTAACATTCAATTACAACATGACTTGTCACAATTGTATACGCTATATTTTTTTCTTCATTTGCTCCCCCCCACGAATGTGGACTTACTTTTAAATAACTATTATACTAATTAAACATCTATGCTGGGTGAAAAAAAAAAAAACTATGTTTCTTTGCATGGCGATGCCCAAAATGCTGCATGCAACGTTCAGACGGTGCTCACTATTCATCTAAATTTATTCCCCATGCATCTCCTCTTGATAAGGCATTTGCAGCATGCATGAATTGCTTGCGATTGTAGTCCTAGAGCAGGGGTAGGCAACCTGTGGCAATCCAGCTGTTGCAGAACTACAATTGTTACTGTCAAACTGCCAACCCCATCATGCCTCTGGGAGTAATTGTAACTGCCAACCTTGCAATGCCTCGTGGGAAATGTAGTTCCACAACATCTAGAGTGCCACAGGTTGCCTACCCCTGTCCTAGAGTATTTAAAGCAGTGGTTCACCCTCCTTAACAACAGTCCAGCATTACATTCGGCATAGTAGCGCGAGCTACAGTATGCCTGTCTGTATTTTTTTATCTCCGTACTCACTGTGCTATTGTACATTCAAGATTCCGACTCCCGCGGGGAATGGGCGTGCCTATGGAGAGGGAGGATGATTGACGGCCGGCTCTGGCACATCATGCTCCCCGAAGACAGCCGGAGTAGGTCTCGGCTCTTCATGGCGCCTGCGCACAGGCTATGCGCAGGCGCCGTGAAGAGCCAAGCCTATTTTGGCTATTTCCGGAGAAGCGCGACGTGCCAGGGCCGGCCGTCAATCACCTTCTCTCTCCATAGGAACGCCCATTCCCCGGAATCTTCAATGTACAATAGCACAGTGAGTACCGGGATAAAAAAAATACAGACAGGCATACTGTAGCTCGCGCTACTATGCCGAATTTAATGCTAGAGGGAAAAAAAAAAAAAAAAATTTATATAGGGTGAACCCCCGCTTTAAGGCCGGTGACATGGCATGTACAATCTAAGGCAGCATTCACACGTGAGCGTTTTGTTGCCTGAAGCGCGACGCTCAAAAACGCTAGAGGGGAAAAAATACATTATTCCCTATGGAGATGGTTCACATCTCCACTCCAAAACGCCTGACGCCGAACGCCTGAAGCTCAAACAAGTTCCCTTTTTTGTCGCACGAATCGGGCGGTTTGGGCATTTCCATTTCCCATAGAAAGTAATGGAAACGCTTGATTCAAGCGACTAGCGCGACAACGAGCGTTTGCTACAGGCGGTTTGTCGCTTTAATCAATAGAACTTTTTACCCAGGCAGAAGATAAAAAAAAATCTACCAACAAGTGATGAAAAGATGATCATTTTTCCTATTGAAATACAAAAAAAGTCGGACGACGCTGTATGCAAACGCGCAAATAAGCATGAATACGCGTGACAAAACGCTGGAAAAAACGACCGAACGACCTACGCTCAGTTGTGAATGCAGCCCAACTGCCTCAGGCACTGCTCACAGACACCCAATACAAACCATAGAGGAGATCTGTCAACTGCCATTTATATTTATTGCTATAAATGACCAGTTTCTTCAACCTGTGTGGCTGTTTGTTCTTCACAACTGAAGCTTTCTCATACAGGTGCCATCTTCTATTGGCAGCTTTATAGTCATTACATTAAAAAGGAAAAGAGGAGAGAACCAATACCCGCTAAAAATCATTAGAAATTCAGTATTCATGGGTACAGTTCACTATTTGAGAGCTCCAATGATTGATAACCTCCTACAGGATCAATGCTGAACTTGCAGCGAATATATGCTGATGCCTTCACTGGATACAAAGAACAGGAAACTTTTCATTTGTTGAAAAGAAAACCTTAAAAAGGAGGTTCACAGCAAGCACAAAGAAGAAGAAAGCCTGTCCTGAGCCAAACCGGCCTGTAAGCTTCTATAATAACATACTATGACCATTTGGTAATCCTCTCCATCAAATGGCACCTATGATTGAATTTACAATTCAGATCAATCAATAGGGCTCGTGTCAGCACTCAAGTCAAAAGCCAAGTCGCATTATTTTGCGTAAAAAAAAAAAAACAACACAAGCACAAGCACACACACACACACACACACAGACACACACACACACACACACTGCTTATTATAAAAAAAAAAAAAAACTGACACTGAGCATCCTCATGTGACCTTATGCCGATACAAAATCTCATTGGGTAGCAGAAGCAATGTTTTTTTTTCATGACACTAGAAACTGCAAAAAGGTCTAAAGCAGGCGTGTCCAACCTGCCGCCCAAGAGATGCAAGAATGCGGCCGGGGACATCTAGAGGGTTGCTGGGCAAAGCATAGCAGCTGCGGTGGTGGCCAGCTCAGACAAGCCAGGCAGAGGAACATCTGGGAGGGATGCCATGTTTGGCATCACACTTGCAGCAGTGAATGCAGGGACTGCCTAGGCAAGTAAATGCCACATGACCAGGTCACATGACTAGGGGGGTGGCAGGGCTGGGCTGCTAATCCCCAAAACCCCTCTGCTGATCAGCACTGGCCGCCATTGGTGGCCAGTACTGGCTGCTGGATTTAAAACATGCACATTTAACAGAAGCTGTTTTGGAGACCGGCTGCTGTCAGACATGCAGCTGTACACATGCAAAGAATGTCAGCCAGTTGCTGCTGAACCAGCCAATATTCGCATTGTGTGTACCCAGCTTTATTGTTGATGTATTTAAAGTGTGGCCAAGGACAATTCCCCCATTTCTAATATGGCTCAGCAAGGGCAAAAGGTTGGACACCCCTGGTCAATGTTTTGCAAAAGTACAGTAACATCAGTGTAAATGCGAGCCAGAAAATGGTTACTCCTTTGCTGCCCTTTCAATATTGGCCCAGGACAGTGGGCAGCAAGAACTTGCAACAAGTTGCCATCTTCTAGTGAAATTGCTACCTGGCCTGGGCCCCTAACCCAGTTACATTGCTGCTCAAAGAGCAGAAAAAGTCTACAATCTACCCTGACGGAGTTGCTGTCAATCATGCAGGGTTTTTCAGAAGGCATAGATAGCAGGGCCGGGAGTTTCGGGAGGCGTGGATAGCAGGGAAGGGCGACTCTGGAGACGCAGAGAATTTGGGGAGGCATGAAGAGCAGAGCAGGGGCATTTTGGAAAGGATTGGAGAGCAGGACAGAGCATTTTGGAAGACGTAGAGAGCAGCGATGAGTTGGATGACATGCACCAAAATAGATTTACAGGCGGGCGCTGCGTTGTCATGGCTACCTGTTGTCCTACAGTGGGGAAAGCACTGAGGGCCAACAGAATCACGGCTATAACAGAAGGGTGTAAGTATTCTCAGCAAACAGGAAGTTACTTTTGCTATGAGTTAATCTGGTAGGATCAACAGGTAACAGTTGTAGATTTTGGCAGAAAAGGTAATATACGGGCAAACAAACCTTTTAAAATAACGTGGCAAGGAGGATGGTCAGAGACCGGCCGGGGAGAACGTGGCGGAGGAGGATGGTCAGAGACCGGCGGGGGGAACGTAGCGGAGGAGGATGGTCAGAGACCGGCGGGGGGAACGTAGCGGAGGAGGATGGTCAGAGACCGGCGGGGGGAACGTAGCGGAGGAGGATGGTCAGAGACCGGCGGGGGGAACGTAGCGGAGGAGGATGGTCAGAGACCGGCGGGGGGAACGTAGCGGAGGAGGATGGTCAGAGACCGGCGGGGGGAACGTAGCGGAGGAGGATGGTCAGAGACCGGCGGGGGGAACGTAGCGGAGGAGGATGGTCAGAGACCGGCGGGGGGAACGTAGCGGAGGAGGATGGTCAGAGACCGGCGGGGGAACGTGGCGGAGGAGGATGGTCAGAGACCGGCGGGGGGAACGTGGCGGAGGAGGATGGTCAGAGACCGGCGGGGGGAACGTGGCGGAGGAGGATGGTCAGAGACCGGCGGGGGGAACGTGGCTGAGGAGGATGGTCAGAGACCGGCGGGGGGAACGTGGCGGAGGAGGATGGTCAGAGACCGGCGGGGGGAACGTGGCGGAGGAGGATGGTCAGAGACCGGCGGGGGGAACGTAGCGGAGGAGGATGGTCAGAGACCGGCGGGGGGAACGTAGCGGAGGAGGATGGTCAGAGACCGGCGGGGGGAACGTAGCGGAGGAGGATGGTCAGAGACCGGCGGGGGAACGTGGCGGAGGAGGATGGTCAGAGACCGGCGGGGGAACGTGGGGGAGGAGGATGGTCAGAGACCGGCGGGGGAACGTGGCGGAGGAGGATGGTCAGAGACCGGCGGGGGAACGTGGCGCAATGCATGAATCTATCTATTGGTGATAGAGCGGTGCCAGAAGAGAGGGGGCGGTGCCGATGCGCTCCTTATGGACGCACTGCCACTGCCGGTAAGGATGCAGGATATATACTCAACAAAATGTTCGATTCCTCCCTCTCTCCCAGAAAGATTTTTATTTCCCTATCGCAGTGCTCAGTTCAAGAGACTTTTCCATTCCCCACTGATGTTGTCACTTGACAGGAAGTGTTGAAAAAAAGGGACAAATGCAGCAATGAAATCTAGGATTCCAATTCAACCCTTTAAATCCCCAAAGAAATGCTGTGCAGTGACTAAAAGCCAGACCTTTTTATTGAAAGAAGGGATCATCTTGGTTGCCAGGAATTGCAACACAATTTGGTTTTTGCACAGCAATATGAAATAAAACCACATGAGTCACATTAGTCATAAAAATACAATTGTATCCATAACAAATGTAAAAAAATAAATAAAATAGAGGTGGGGATCTAGAACATAATAGTTCAGCTAAAAGCAGGTTAATGAAAAGGAGGAAAAGTGTAGACCAATAAAACGTCATTTTTTCCTGGCAGATGACTCACGGGGCCCATTTTGCTGTTTTTAGCCTCGATGTGATCAGGACGTACTTTGACAACACAACTGGAGTCATCAAACAGATGCATCATCTATGTTGTGTCGTTACCGAGGACAAAGCAGATGTAATGTGAATCAAACAGATGATGTGAGATGAATTGGATTTTACACTCCTATGACAATCTTTGTAAGCACACTAGATAATGTGTCAACAAAAAAAAAAGTAAAAAAGATCTAATCCATATAAATTAACCTGCTAGAACAGGGGTCTCCATACTTTTCAAGCAAAGGGCCAGTTTACGATCTTTCAGACATCAGGGGGGCCGGATCAGGTAGAAAATGCCCCAGGGCCGAGCATCAGTGAGAATAAACATGGCCCCAGTGTTGGTGGACAGTACGAGGAGGAACAGTGCTCCATCATTGCTATTAGTCTAAGAAATAGTGCCCCATTGTGAGGAATATTGCCTCATATCATTGAAAGCAATACTGCTCCAAGTGCCGGATAAAGGCTAGCAAAGGGCCACATCAGGGCCGCAGTTTGGAGACCCCTGTGCTAGAATAAAGACACAAACTGCCATTGCCGAGTTGTTTTTATAGATGAATGCTCCAGGACTGTACTTCTTATCCTTCCTGGACTGCTCCATGTGACATTGAGCTGGGAACCAGGTGTCCCCCGATATGAATATGTCTGGTTTCAAATAAGTTGCAGAGTAGTCATAGGTGTGTGCAGTCTATTGCATTAGGGTATGCTCATAACTCAATCAAACATGTGTGTGTGTGTGTGTGTGTGTGTATATGTGTGTATGTGTATATGTGTGTATGTGTGTATGTGTATATGTGTGTATGTGTATATGTGTATGTGTGTATGTGTGTATGTGTGTATGTGTGTATGTGTGTATGTGTGTATGTGTGTATGTGTGTATGTGTGTATGTGTGTATGTGTGTAAATATATAGAGCAGTAGGGCAATGGACAGCATCGGTAGAGTAGTGGACAAGGTCAGTAGGGCAGAGGTTGGTGTCAGTAGTTTATTTTTTTAATTATTACATTTTTACAATTGCATGATTTTTTTATAATATTTTTATACAATAATTTTTACCATTTAAAAAAAAAAAAAAAAAAATGTAGGTTCCCCATTGGGGGCTCTGGTCAAATATTAGGGGTCTAAACTGGCCCCCGATGTCTCACTTTTCAGACAAAGAAAGGGACTGGGGACAGAGATTATCCAGTTCCTTTCTCTGTAGCCAAGCAGCTGAGAGAATCTGCCCAGCACAGGGTGATTAGGGTGTGCCCAGGCACATCTGGAACACCCTGTGCGCACGCCTATGAGTAGTGAAGGACAGCCCTGAAGGGTGCATTCCAAAAAACAAATAAGCGATGGCAACTTCCATGTTTTTGTCCCAACAAGGTCTCTAACGCAGATTCGTAGCCAATCCAGTAAAGTTATATATAGGTGTCGTGCACATTGGGCATTTGCCCAGCTCTTCTGCACACCTTTGCTCTTGGCAGGAGAAAACCAGCATTAAAAAAGACGTTGTTTTGCAAATGCATCAAGTGTTTGGGCGTTCATGCATTCCATTGGGCAGAATAGGAATTTATTCTGGCCACTAAAATTAATGAATGCTCAATGGCTAAACATTTGACAAGTGAAGTTTTCTTTTTTTGCTTGTAAATGCCTATGTGACTATGCATACACACATAGGTTAACATGTAGTGGATCGGAAAGGCAGGGAAACGAAAAACATTTTTGATGTCCAATGTGCATTAGGCCTCAGAGTTCTTAAACTTATTTATGCTGTGAAATGTTTTTATTACCTGTTAATTACTCATATTTGTATTTGAAATCACATGTAGTTTCCCTCATTCAAAGCCTCTGAAGGGCATCATAGAAAATACAAGTCTAATGAGTTCAGATCAGCAGGGGATCTCCTGTCAAATTGCAGTCGAATGGGATGTCCCTTTTGTGATCCCATGTCCATTCAGGCTTTCTTGACTGAGCTGAAACGCCTAATTTTAGGTCTATGAGCAGGAGGATATAACGGGACATGCATCTGTTTACATCTTTTTACCTCAGATGCATTCAAGGACGGGAAAATTAAGCAAACCTTTTCCATTTTTCAGACCTAGATGGACTCTGAGGTAAAGTCTGAGGTAAACTAGATGTAAACAGATGCACTTCCTGTTATAGGCGCCTACCCCACAGACCAACATTGAGCCCCCCACTGTCTGTAATAAAACATTGCAACCAGCTTAAAGCGGAGGTCCACACAAAAAGTGAACCTCCGCTTTTCAGAACCCTCCCCCCCCTCCAGTGTCACATTTGGCACCTTTCAGGGGGAGGGGGGTGCAAATACCTTTATAATACAGGTATTTGCACCCACTTACAGGAATAGACTCCTGTGAGGGTCACACCCCTTCGTGTCACCCCCGCTGTCTTCTGGGAAACACATTGGTCCCAGGAGACAGACGAGACCAGTGAGGATGCGCAGTAGAGAACCGGGCAGTTAAGCCGCAACGCTTCACTTCCCGATTCCCTCACCGAGGATGGGGGCAGCCCATAAAAACTGGACCATGGAGCAGTGGAGAAAGGTCTGACAAATTCAACAAATGGTTTGAGGAACAGAACAAGTTTGAGCTGCTGATTGACCCGATTTACCAGATTTCAATCCAATCAAGCATCTGTGGAAAGTTCTGGAAAAAGAAGTCCCACCCATGGATGCCCCACCTTGCAACTTAGGGGACTTTAAAAGCGGGGTTCCGGGCATCATTTTTTATTTTTTTTTGCAAGCTAAAATTTATCGCATTAAATAGTTCCTAAAACATATTAATAGCTCCCCAAACATTCCAGAAATCATTGCAAAACACTTGCCTTACATCCTCCAGCTCATGTTGTGGCCGTATCCATCATATGTGTGGGCAAGTGAAGCCCAGTTCCTTTTTCTTCCTGGTTTTCAGGGAGAGGTGCATGCTGGCCGATTTTTAGGCTTAGTAATGCCCAGAGACTCCTGGGAAATGACACTCATTTCCCAGGAGGCAATGGGGTCTTAGGACAGGAAGTTGAACCACCTAGGACCCGGAACTAGGCAGATCTGCCTAGTAACAGCCAGATAGAAGCGAGTAAAACATTTTTATTTCATTTTTTTACATTAAAGGCAAGCTGTTAATAGAAAGTTCATTTTTAGGGTGGAACTCTGCTTTAAGCCCCATTCACATCTGGAGTTTTGGGAATTTTAAATCACACTAATATAGTGGCAAAAAGCACCAGGAGTGTTTGGGTGCCATTCATTCTTAGTGGTAACTCAAACACGTGTGGTTTTGCCGTGATTGTCTTGCGGTTTGCTGTGATTTCCACATCGCATGAAGCTTGGCACTCAAAAACGAGCAGGAGTGTCTTTTGGGTGATGCGTGACAATCGCAGCAAAACCGCACTGCATTTAAGGCAACATTAAAAATGAATGGCACCCAAAAATGCAACACGCATACACAACCGACAGAAACGGTTTTCCTTCCACCTATTAGTAGCATTCATTTTCTTTCACGATTAGTACAGAAACTTTTGCCATACCAAAAGGAGCGTGGGGAGGTGGGTCCCTAATAAAATAATCTACCCTCCGTCTCAAATATGCTAAATACACATTGCATTACATACCTCATTTTAGGGTTAGGTTTTTACTTTTTACACAAAAGCACAGATTTTTAGGAGGCAGAGGCTACAATAAATACATACAGCCCAAAATACAATGCTTGTGATAATTAAGCTGTTTCTTATACTTTTGAGGGGAGAGGGTTACAAGGTGCACTTTACTGGTTGGCCCATTGCAGGGGACTATGGGAAAACTGTAAGGGCAGATGCACTTACAATTATGTGCTGCAGCACATATTTTTCTTTTAATGTGAGGACATAGATCTACTTTAATCTCGGAAGCCCTGAGTTCACCACATTATAGGCAACAGCTAGGCTGCAAGGAAATAAATAAATAAAACATTTCAGTATATCCTAGAACACATTAAACCACACAGGGAATAAGAGGATATAGAAATGTGACCTTTGCTGGCATCCACATGATGTCGTTTCTGGAGAAGAACATGGTCTTTTGCATTGCAAATATTATTAAAGGAGCAGAAAGACGGTTAAATCTGTATACAGAATAATAAACATTTCTTTGTATTCAAAAAGGTATCACACACATACCTGCATCTTATTTTTATTAGAATTCCTCCCAGCAATTGGAGGCAAGCAACAGCATCGTTGCAAAAGGGCTTCCCAACCCACTGATAACCACCTTGCCAGTGCTCCCCTGGCCACAGCTGGTGCTAAAATCCCTGGTGTTGCTAGGGTACACCATGGCATCACTCCCTCGGTCACGGGACAGTGCTGAGGTGTAGCAATTGGCTGGTGGACCCAAACGCTCACACTTGAGAAAGTCACATGTTCTCCATAAGGCTCCTTTTACACTTGTACGGCTTCAAAGTCGTGCGACTTTGCTGTGATTCTGCATGATTTTGGATCAGTACTACTTTGGCATTAACCAATGAAAACATACATGGTGTGAAGCAATTCCTTTTCCCGCCATAGTTGTTTCCAGTTCCTGTTTGCTTCCTGCTTGTTGTGGTGTGGTGTGTCGTGACAGAAAATTTTGCTACTTAAAGCGGGGGTTCACCCTTAGAGGGCACTTTTCCCCCTTAGATTCCTGCTCGTTATTACTAGGGGAATCGGCTATTTATTTTAAAATATGTGCAGTACTTACCCGTTTACGAGACGCATCCTCTCCGTCGCTTCCGGGTATGGGCTTCGGGAATGGGCGTTCCTTCTTGATTGACAGGTTTCCGAGAGGCTTCCGACGGTCGCATCCATCGCGTCACGATTTTCCGAAAAAAGCCGAACGTCGGTGCGCAGGCGCAGTATAGAGCCGCACCGACGTTCGGCTTCTTTCGGCTACGAGTGACGCGATGGATGCGACCGTCGGAAGCCTCTCGGAAGAATGTCAATCAAGAAGGAACGCCCGCTCCCGAAGACCATACCCGGAAGCGACGGAAGAAGATGCAGCTCGAAAACGGGTAAGTACTGCACCTATTTTAAATACAAATAGCCGATTCCCCTAGACCGAACGAGCAGGAATCTAGGGGAAGAAAAAAAAAATTTTTAGAAATGGGTGAACTCCCGCTTTAATATATTGCCACAACAGTTGTCATTGGTGCTGCAACAGTAGCAGTGCATGAAGAAGAAGAAGAAGAGAAGCGGAGGACAAGGACATATTTTTTTGAGCACATTGTTCCTGAGGGAATAACCTGGAAGTGAATGTGTGCTAGAAAAATGTGCTTTGGGGGGGCTACTATGTTGAAAGGATTGGGTGGGACAAGGGTCAAAAAGCTGCTTGTGCTTTCAAAGTCGTACTGAAATCGTGTCTATATTATTAAGGTACGATTTGCATGCTATTTAAGGCTTTAACATTGAGGTCTATGGACATCAAGTTCAACTCGCATGGAAGTTGGACCAAAGTAGTGGAGGGACTACTTTGAAGTCTGCACGAGTTAAAGTCGTGCCAAAATGAATGGAAGTCATTGAAAATCATGGAGTGTTAAAAAGGGACCAACGGAAAGCACCATCTATGCCAAAACATGTTAGAGGAGTGACTGACAGGAGAGTACTGGCATGGCGACTATCGGCCTTTTTCCAATGACTGACACTTTCACCAAAGTGGGTAAAATTACTGCATCTCTTTAAAAAAAGGCCTTGTTCACATACAACGTACAAAAGCACACACCTATGGAAGGTTGCATTACCCTTATGGGGGGGGGGGGGAACAGGTGTTCTATGCATGGGGGGGGGAGACAGGTATTCCATGCATGGAGAGATAAAAAAAACAAGCAGCGCCAATCTAAGTGCAGCATAGGGTAAAAAAGATCATGTTTAATAAAAAATACACTCGCAGGATACAAGAGGCCTGAGAAAGGAGCACGTATGCTCCGAATGCGTGCCATCTTGGGTGCTCCATGCATCCCTGTGCAGGCAGTCCCACTGAAATCAATTGAGACGCCACACAGACACTACTCCCAATCTGATGCCCCGTACACACGTGCGGGATTTCTGATGGGAAAAGATCCCGTCGGAAAGCTGAGAACCTGCTTGGTAACTTTTCCCTCTTCAAGTTGGGAGAGCTTTGGTCGGGAATCCCGACCGTGTGTATGCTCCATCGCAGTTTTTCCCAAAGGAAAACTGCCAAAAAACGCCAGGAAAAAGTCCGCCGGGAATCCCAGCGGAAAAAAAAAAAAAAGGAGAGAGACGGTTCTCTTTTTTTGTCCAGTGGTTTTTGGCAGTTTTCCCGTCGGAAAAACTGCGAGGGAGCATACACACGGCCGGGATATACGGCCAAAAGCTCTCTTCGCAGTTTTCTTATTGGGAAAAATGAACCATGGTCAAATTGGAAGCAACAACTCTGTCCATGCACCCGATGCGTCCCAAATGACTTCAATGGGACTGCATGCACTGAACACCTGTGCCTCCCCCTGTGTAGGCGTACACATTTGTACATCGTGCGTGAGCAAGGATTTCTAGTTTCTATAGGCAGATCTAGTCAGATGTCTCAATATAACCGACAGATCATTTTCGGCTTCGTTTGTGAAGCTGGGAGAGCCAAGCTAAATTAGTTGACAGTCACCTTTAAAAAAGTATGCAAGCCTAGTCACTAAAATCTCGCTATAATTTCAGAAATCATTTTAATTTTTTTTTTTTTTTTTACATCTCCAGCTTTAATTAAAATAATCTTGAATTTTTCCCAAAGCACTCTCACAGACACCTCGCCTGGTTCGTCCCCGGGTTCGGGTAGTTCGGCGGGCAACCCAATTTTTTCCTTTGATAATACTTTTCCCCACAACCCCTTAGGCTATTGCCCAATCGGCTACCCATGTGCCTCACGGATCGATGTGGCCGCTGGGGCCCTTCTGGGTGTTGGCTGCTGCAGCGGTCCGTGTGACTATATATGCATTTGTTATTGTTTCTGTGTGCATGTACAACGTGGTTTGTTTGAAGTTTCCTCTTGGATGTTTAGCGGCCCTGCGTGGCCATTATTCCAGTTTATAGAATCCTGTTGGACATGCTTGTCCTTTGTCTATGTGTTTTTTACTTTTATTGCCTGAATAAATACTGATTACACAAAATAAAAAAAAAATAATCTTGAAGGTCCTTGTCCAGTCACTTCCTGTTATAAGGGTGACAACACTCAGTCTTTGTCTCCCCAATTGGGTTCCTGCATCGTTACCTTGACACATAAGTTTCTATTGGAAATTGCGAGTGGTTATTTCAACACATTACACAGGGCAAAGTCATACTATATATATATATATATATATATATATATATATATATATATATATATATATATATATATATACACACACACACACACACACACACATACATTATATATATATATATACACACACACATACATACATACATACATACACACACACACACACACATATATATATATATAATGTGTGTGTGTATATATGTATGTATGTATGTGTATATATATATATATATATATATATGTGTATGTGTGTATGTGTGTATGTGTGTATGTATGTATGTATGTATGTATGTATGTATGTATGTATGTATGTATGTATGTATGTATGTATGTATGTATGTATGTATGTATGTATGTATGTATGTATATATATATATATATATATATATATATATATATATATATATATATATATATATATATATATATATATATATATATATATATATATATATATATATATATATATATATATATATATATATATATATATATATATATATATATATACATATACACATACACATACATATATACATACATACACACACACACACACACACACACACACATACATACATACATACATACATACATATATATAACTGTATTCAAAGACAAATGTTTATGATGCACAGTGCTTCAGCAAACAAACATTTATCAGTTTTGACTCATTCACGTGTATGCACTGCGGTGACGCACATACCAATGGGTGGTGTGTATAACAGAACCATTGATTTTGAGTGAACCACAATACATATACCATATCCGTTTTTGATTTAAATTATGACCAGTTAGCAGTCTATTAAAAAATGAATACCTTACTGTGATTGTACAGTAATCCATGTGTGGTGAACCACAATGCATTGGTAAAGTGTATGGGGCCTAAGGGTTTAGATCATTGGGCCTCAACAGGGCCGCCAATAAAGGGGTACAGACAGGCCTTGCGTACCAGGCCTGGGCTCCATCTGGTCAACAGGAAAAAGGAGTCCCCACTTAGGCTCCCCCCCCCCTCCAAGTAAATACTGCACTTGCACCTAAACCTCTGGCTGTGCCTCCATTGGTGGCTGCTCCAGACTGTTTTTTTATGCTGTATCTGCAGAGAGCCCACTCTGTCCTGAGTTGGGGGCATCATCTGTCAGATTCTCACTGGCCCAAAATGGCAGCTTGCAACATGTCAGTAAGCCACCAGGACTACAAACTAGCTCCCCGGCAAGGGATAAGAGTACTGTTGCCCCAAATGATGGGGGAGCTCTGACTGTCACCCACTCCAATTCCCCTTAGCTGCTGGTATTATAAACTGCCCGAGGTACCCTCATCTCAACTGCTCTGTTTCTATAGTACAGTTAAGTTCTTCCCCCCCCCCCTCATCAATGTGTAGTGTCTGATAGTCTTTTAGGATCACCTTTCCAGGCTAGGGGTCCTCATCTGATTAGGAGTAGTTACAATAGAAGCAGCTGTATTACACCCCGATATTTAATGCCGTTAATATATTGCAGCCAGTACCCCCCCCCCGCCCATCTGTCTAGCTTTGGGTATAGATATGTGGTGGAGTCACCACCTGGCCCCCTTCTTGGTTGGCTGGCCCCAGAATTTACCTGCTGCGTCCCCTTAATTGCTTAAGCAGGTCTCTGGATGCATTGGGGTCATCTCCTGTCCTCCTCCTGATTGGATGCCCAGGTGTCTGAATATATGTGGGGGGGGGGGGGGTCAGGTAGGCTTTATCCGGCCCCATGATTTCTAATGGTGGCCCTAGGCCTAAATGTTAAGGTATGCTTGTCTGCCCTCCTACCATTCCCTATTTCTATTTTATTCTTCCGTGTTTATGGATTGTGGGAATCATGTGGAATTTTTTTTAACTTTTTCCACCCAGTGTTGATGTCTGCAGCAGAACTGGGCTTCTAATGTTACCAGGTATTTTTTCCCCCTTTAATGTTTCTGGTGTTGCCTCTTATTATAAGGAAAAAAAGTCCGACGATCAAAATCTCCTATACGCCTACTTGTCAATATCTGCACACTTAAAATATTTCCAGCTTCAAACACGGAGACATGCAAACATCCCTTATGTGAAAATAACTGCAAAAAGCTGCCCTTATGCATAAAAAAAAAAAAAAAAAAGTTCATTCCGTCTGTTTACCAGAATCCGCAATGATCTCTGCGCAAGGACAAAAACAGGGAGATACGAAAAGGACACTCATGCTTCATTATGACGTCAGCTTGAATTCACTGAGAAAATGGTATTGCAGAGCATAAGATGAATACAGATGAAGTCTATTTTAGACAACCACCACGGAACCATATCTTTGTATAAAAGGCCTATGAGAAGCTTGATATTGGAAGAAAATTAACATTTACCGAGAGAAAGGGGGTGATGGGACTAATAACATTTAGCATAATCCAATTTTTCGATAAGCCAACATTTTACTGTACTACTGCCATACAATATAAGCATGGGCAACGCCTGAGTTATTAAGGTGGAAGTCAAGGCAATTGTTTCACTTCTGCAGCAATGTACATTCATTTTTTATTATGGCTCTGTACCGTGTATTTTTTTATATATCAAACGCTAAGGGGGACATTTAGAAATAGCGATTTTCTCTCCAACTGCTATAAACCGTTGGCATACTAGATTGCATTTTATGGCCCATTCATAAAATCCAAGCTACAGAACATGCTGTTAAACTTTGGAGTTAAACAGTTGCATAGTCTGGGGTCATAGTGTTGAACAGAAACCAGTCAATCCAGTTCAATGTGTGTGTTTATGGCACTACTATTTTCTATACCGCTGCACATTGTGTTCAGGAACACATAATACCTTTTTTTGACTTAGGCCGGGTTCACACTGGTGCGATACGACACTAGTACTACTTTGTATCCAACTTTGCCCTGCGACTTGAAGTCAGAGACGCGTCAGACTTCAATGAATCTTGGATCCCCGCCAATACCAGGCACTGTGTTTGGTATGAATCTTGAGGGGGAACTCAACGCCAAATTTGAAATAAAAATCCAGGATGGGTTCCCCCCCTCCAGGAGCATACAAGGCCCTTGGGTCTGGTATGGATTTTAAGGGGAACCCCCTACGCCGAAAAAATGGCGTGGGAGTCCCCCCAAAATCCATACCAGATCCTTATCCGAGCAGGCAGCCCAGCCAGTCAGAAAAGGGGGTGGGGACGAGCGAGTGCCCCCCCCCCTGAACCATACAAGGCTGCATGCCCTCAACATGGGGGGTGGGTGCTTTGTTGATGAGGATAAGGGCCTCTTCCCGACAACCCTGGCCGTTGGTTGTTGGGTCTGCGGGCAGGGGGCTTATCGTATTCCAGGAGCCCCAGATCCCGGCCCCCCACCCTATGTAAATGAGTATGGGGTACATCGTACCTCTACCCATTCACCTGGGGGGGGAAAGGTGTAAAAAAAAAAAAAACACACTACACAGGTTTTTAAAGTAATTTATTAGGCAGCTCCGGGGTGTCTTCTTCTGACTTCTCTGCTCTCTCCGGCGTTGTCTCCGTGCTCTCCCGTGCCTTCGGCTGGGCTCCCCCGCTATCTTCTGCCAGCTCTTTTACTAGTGGTGGCCCGGTCTTCTCCGTCTTCCCTCTTCTCCTCTCCTGCTGTAATGCCGCGTGCGCAGCGACTTGCATGGGGCATGGGGCATGGTCACCCAGTGATGCCTGGGGTATGATGGGCGACAAAGTCATAAGGGGCACTGCGCACACTGCATTACAGCGGGAGAGAGTGTCGTGTCCACATCGGAAGAATTAGTAAAAAAGAGTTGGCAGAAGATAGTGGATGAGTCCGGCCGAAGGCACTGCGGCGGGAGAAGAGGCAGGAGAGAGCGGAGAAGTCGGAAGAATAACCCGAAGTTGGAAGAAGACCCCCGAAGCTGCCTAATAAATTACTTAATAAAAAAAAAAAAAAAACACTAGACAGTTTTTTTAGACACATTTTAACCCAGGTGAATGGGTAGAGGTACAATGTACCCCATACTCATCCACATAGGGTGGGGGTCCGGGATCTGGGGGCCCCCCTTATTAAAGGGGGCTCCTAGATTCCGATAATCCCCCCTTGCCCGCAGACCCCGACAACCAATGGCCAGGGTTTTTCGGGAAGAGGCCCTTGTCCTCATCAACATGGGGACAAGGTGCTTTGGGGTGGGAGGGCGCAACCCTGCCCCAAATAACCCACCCCCATGTTGAGGGCATGCGGCCTGTTATGGTTCAGGAGGGTGAACCCATGCCAAAATCTTAGCATGCAAGACGGTGTTCCAACTTTGATCCGACTTCAATGATATTCAATGGGCTGACGTAGGATCAAAGTCGGACCAAAGTAGTACAGGGAGCATTTTCAAAGTCGGACTGACTTGTGTCGGACCAGTTAAGACTGCCCCCATAGGGAAACATTGATTTTCACACGCTCCCAATGTCAGAACGAAAGGGAGTTCCACATCCTTACCAACTAGCAGTGAGGAGCCCCTTATACAGTTTAAGATTGATTCACTTCTCAGCCAACTTCGCTGTGTAACCAACCTCATGTCTTCTTTAGAGACTTTAGGGTCAATAGTTTCCCCTCAATACTAGAGTCACCAAGGCTCCATTCACCACTTTCACATAGCGGGAACAAGCGTTCATGCTGACAATTTTTTTGAGCAGTTTGCACACAATATTGCATGTCGTATATGGCCAGCCCATTCACATGAACGGGCTGCCCTTCAAAGGTCAGGTGCCCCGAATAGAAGCTGCTGCTCCTTTTTGGGCAACAAGCTTCACGCAATTTTGAAAGCCTCTTTTCAAGGAAGAATACGTTTATTGTTTAAAGATGTTCCTTAATGTCCTCCACCCCGATTAGCTTTGTTGCCCTTTTCTGGACTCTCACTAGTTCAAAGATACCCTGTCTGAGGTTGGTGACCAAAACTGGATGGCATACTTAAGACGTGGCCAAACCAGGTGTCATGGACCTGGCCTTGCAGTGCTAGAATGTTTCTACTTGAAATCCTAATTCGTGTATATCAGAAGATGGGACATTACTGACAGTTCATTGCAGGAGATACTGGACACTTTACAAGTGGTATAGTTGTCCTGACTAGGTCAATAGACAATGACCCTTCAATGCTTAGCTCAGACTATTGAAATGCTAAGTGGAACCAGCTTGTGAAATACCTTTTATTGTGTTCTGCAGGTTAAGAGCGGGTGTCGGAGACAGTCCGTCTGGCTAGAATTGTGGATTGAAGGTTAATTGAATCGATTATGTATGTTTGAAGATGTATGTGTTTACGCTAAGGGACTTTGTATTGTTCTAAAGGTCAGAAGCCTCCTGTCAGCTGTATTGAATTAGCATTCTATTGTCTAAAGGAAGGTAACCTCTCAGAGGTAGTAATTAAAGCGGTAGTTCACCCCCCCCGACACGATTTTACCATCGAGACAGGCATTGTAGCGCGAGCTACAGTATGCCTGTCCCGATTTTTTTAACCCCGGACTCACCTTGTAATCAGAGATCGTAGATTTCGGCTCCCGCGGGGAATGGGCGTGCCTATGGAGAGGGAGGATGATTGACGGCCGGCCCTGGCACGTCACTCTCCCCGAAGACAGCCGGAGTAGGTCTCGGCTCTTCACGGCGCCTGCGCACAGGCTATGCGCACGCGTCGTGAAGAGCCAAGCCTATTTCGGCTATTTCCGGAGAAGCGTGACGCGCCAGAGCCGGCCGTCAATCATCCTCCGTCTCCATAGGCACGGCCATTCCCCGGTATCTTCGATCTACGCGTACAAGGTGAGTACGGGGGTAAAAAATTCGGGACAGGCATACTGTAGCTCGCGCTACAATGCCTGATTTTATGGTAAAAGAAAAAATTTTTTTTTTTTTTCGTCGATAGGGTGAACCCCCGCTTTAAGTAGACCGGGTTATTGTGTACATTGATTACCCCCTGGGGCTTCTGTCTCAATACACAAGTCTTTCTATCCAAGCTATTGGACCAATCCCTGTTGACTATTTCAAGTCCTCATTTGCATGGTCAAGGAGTACCTGAGTGAAGACTGCATATACTTTACAATTGACCAATAGGAAAGCGGTTTTTGGGAGTGGGATGTTCCAAATTCTGTATAAAAGTGTGCTGTGTACTTGAAAATAAAGAGTCCTGTTTGAACTTACATACAGCCTGCCTGGTGTTTGTTCTTAATGGGTCCGAATGGCACATAGCTGTAATTCGGATCCTGGAACCTTGGATGACTGGACCATCAGACGTTGCAATCTGCAAGCTGACTCAATGGTAGCAGAGGAGTGTCGGGAGAGCAGAACCGGGCGAGCAAAGGATCTCGTCACACCAGGGTTTTATAAAGTGGCAAAAATTGTGTTTTATCGCTTGCTTATTGCAGCAAGGAGAACCCTAGGTTGAGAAGATTAACCAGTCACATAGCTTTGACCAGTCAAGCAACCAAGCTCTACACCCAACTTGGTCTTATCCTGTGGTGTCCACCACAATAAAATGGCAGCATTTCTACCTCTTCCGGTGTCACTGCAGATTTGTACTGAAGATATACTGATATACTCCCCTGCATCATACCTGCTGACTGGTTTACAAAAGTACATCTCCTATGTGTGTAGGACTCATCACATTTGACCAACTGGAGCCTCTGCAACAATCCCTCTTCCTAGGTTCCATCTTCTGATATAGGAAATAGGACAGTACAATTATGCAACCTGATATTAGGAAATTTTAGGGTCCATTTACACCGCATAGCGTGCATTGAGCACACGTAAATGTGGGCTGGTATGCATTCACATGCTGCTTTGCCTTTTAAAATGTTCAGCAATACTATTTTACTTGTTTTTATTTTATTTTTTTTAAACTTCACAAAGCTTTATTTGTGAAGGAAGCGTCACCCGCTTTGTCTTGTGCATTTATGCACACTGTGGCGCGCCGAAAAAAAAGTAGTGCATGTTCTACTTTTATCAGTGCGGGGCAATGAACTGAGGCGAACTGCGCCTATTGAAATAGTGATTTTACAATGCTAATGCACTGGATTGCGTTCATCAACACATGCCAGCACATTTGGTGTGACGAGACCCTTATGGTAATTTATTTTTTTAATGAGTTAGTTATTACATACTGGGAGTTTGACTAATGTGTGTCATTGTTCTGGTGCCTTGACTTCCACGTTAAACTTCATGAAGGAAATTTTTGAGAAGGAAAAAACAAAAATGGGAGTTTCCATTTACTAACCACAAAATGCTGGTTGCCTGTCTGCTGGTTCAGTACTTTAAAAAGTATTTTAAACAGATCAAAAATGCAGTGGGCTTTTTTCGAACCTTTTTAATTCTAGGTCATCAGCTCAGGAAGCATCGGCCATAGCACAGATAGGGCACAGCAAAGGTCCGTTTAATATCCAGGCAACAAGCATTATCAAAAAGTCAGCAATGGCAGCTCCCTTTTTCTCTTAGGGAAGGTTTACTTTAACCTGTACACAAAACCATCTCGAGTCCTGAATGCGAAAATAGGAGCTCAATATTGAACTGGCCGATTACGCTGTACTGTTCTGATCAGATAGCGAGCTCCGGCGGTGGAGCTGTAAGTCAGCACTTGCATATTAAGTGCCTCGGGCTCAGAGGTTTAGTACACATCAGATATGATTACACCAGTTATTGTCAGGATACAGGTGCTTCTGTTATTTGAACATATCCACCCCATGGTATTGTCAACTTATAGCTGATGGCAAACACAGCTGAAATACAGACAACATGAACGGTCTTACCTGCCAAAAGATTGGTAACTCTGTTCAGGATGTCTTGTGGTCCAGGCACTCCTGCCAGAGAGCAGAGCTAGGTCAGTGACCACTTATTTTAATTTTTTTTCACTGCAGTTAAGCAATACAGCTTGGTCACCGACAAACCCCCAGCCTGCCAACTGGACAATGAAGGAGCATCAGCATAATTACTCAAAATCTGCGTTCTCCTCCTGTCCTTAAAGCGGGGGTTCACCCAAAAAAAAAAATGTTAACATTAGATTGAGGCCAATTACGGGAAGCAGAATCGGGTGTTTTTTTTTTTTTAAATCAATGCAGTACTTACCGTTTTAGAGATAGATGTTCTCCACCGCTTCCGGGTATGGTCTGCAGGACTGGGCGTTCCTATTTGATTGCCAGAATTCCGACCGTCGCATACAGCGCGTCACGAGTTGCTGAAAGTAGCCGAACGACGGTGCGCAGGCGCCGTATAGAGCCGCACCGACGTTCGGCTTCTATCGGCAACTCGTGACGCGCTGTATGCGACGGTCGGAAGGCTGTCAATCAAATAGGAACGCCCAGTCCCGAAGACCATACCCGAAAGCGGCGGAGAAGATCCATCTCTAAAACGGTAAGTACTGCATCGATTTAAAAAAAAAAAAAAAAACACCCAATTGTGCTTCCCGTAATCTAATGTTAAATATTTTTTTTTTTTTCGGGTGAACCCCCGCTTTAAGCTTGCAGTGTTGAGCTGACAACACAGTGGAATACAGAATAATCTGAATCTCCTTTCTGCCACTGCATCCTTCCACCTACCACCCATTGAAAGAAATGGTTTATGAGATTGCACGACTGGACTAAAAACAGTAGACCAGGGGTCTCAAACTGGTGGTCCGACAAGTCCCATCATGCCTCTGTCTGTGGGAGTCACACTTGTAACTTTCAGCTTTGCAATGCCTCATGGGACTTGTAGTTTTGCAAAAGCTGGAGGGCCCCCAGTTTGAGACCCCTGCAGAAGACTTTCAGAATGGCCTAGAGTCCAGCTTTAAGATTGAACTATAAAGCATTTTCAGTTAACACATAATTTAATTATCACGTTCATATTCTTATTGTATTAAATGTAGAGGTTTGTAGACTAGGCAGAGCAAATTAGCTACTACAATGACTCTTCCCAACTCCTCGAGATACCAGCCACAATCACTGTGCATCATTATAGAACGGTAAACTGAACTTTCCCAAATACGTGTGACCCCCTGAACATATATAATTACAAATTACAGAGGAAAAAAAAGGGTTTGTAAAAACACACACAGACATAGTTATTTATATCATCATATGAACATACAATTTACAATAATCTCCTTTGAATGTATATTAGTAAAACAAAAGGAACACAATTATATGTCACTGTACCATGATGGGTAAAGCAACAGGTATTCAGAAAAACTGAATAATATATTCTGGTCCATAGGTTAAATGTGAAATACCTGAACAATATAATAATGACTGAGTAGTAGTACGCATTTGTTTCCTCCCACTTGAGCCCAACAGCTCCTCCCCTGTAGGAAGCCCAATTTGTGGGCACTTATATGCATGCTGACAATCCCCTGCATTTGTCCCATTGGGAAATAAGTTCTGACATTGCCCTTTTTCTACCGCATTCCTAATGAGAAGCTCAGACCAGAATCACTTGCTTCTGCCCCCCTTTGCTGCAACACACCCCATACCTCTTTGCTGTGAAAACGCTGGTCTCTAGGAAGAGCCTGGTACCAAGGCAAGTTATGCTAATCGGCTCTCGTCATATGTCTCTATAAGAACAGCGCCAGACAACAGTGCTGGGAGTTGGGGGCATAAGGTTGACCATGTTAGCCCTGTGTCTACAGCACATAACAAAAGGGACAAAGTAGCACATGCTTTTTGTCCCCTAGGATGAATATATAAAACAGGGAGACTTTTTTCAAACTGGTTTACTTCATCATTGCCGAGAACAAGGAAAAGAAGCAGAGATGTTCTCTCAGAGCTTAGCACAGGCCTGAAGACTAACTTTGCCCGCATGCGACACACTGGCACCTGGAATAGAAGGGCTGTGGCGTACACTATACTATTTACTATACCAAAAAATTACTCCTGGTTACTGGAGCCAAACGTTCAGTTCTAAACGCAATCAGTTTACATCAGGAGTGGGACATCTGGCCCTAACCATAAGTAACTGCTGAATGTGCGGACATGCCTACAGCCTTGACCAGTCCCAGCTCCTTTTAGCCCGTCATTGAGTTGTACAAGCTAAACGGCCACCACTGACAATCACTTGGGATCTCAGCTGCAAGTATGCACAGTTTATCTCCCACATCATGGCCGATTTAGGATGTGTGAAGGAGGACCAATGCAACAGCTCTTTAGAACCTGGCCTAAAATAAGCTCTCACTGACCTCTGTAGTTCCATCCGCTGCAAGACAATTAACCCTCCAATTTCACAATAGAAGCAGTGAAGCAATTCAAGTCCGATCCCAGCACTCTGCTCTCCCCTTGCATTTGATTTGCATTTAAATAATAAAGTAAAAGGCTGCCAAGTCAGTGCTGGTAAGTTACCCAGGGAGTGCATGTAAACGGAGAAGCTTCTGCTACAAACTTTTAAAACTTTGAGGATGAATTACTTTACAGTGTCTGCAGCTACAGAGGTCAGTGCATGCTTATTTTCCTATGTTCTTGTTTTTAGTTAGGGTGTTGAAGACCATACAGTGTAAAATGTCTGTGTCCATGCATGGCGTACATCGGTACCTGTACGCATGTATACGCTCAGATCTGCATTTACCAGTGTACAGCTGCACCCTGTTATGGATGTGTACAGTAAACTGTACGCAACACCTGTAATCGAGGCACAGAAACAGACAGTTTTTTTGGGGTACAGCCCCCTGCGCACATGTGCATAAGCCCAAAAAAAAACATATCAGCTGGATGAAAACCATGGTTTGGGGGTCCGACAGTCTCTTATTTTAAGTCACATGTATTGGTATTTTTAGCCTGAATTACAGAAGCTCTAGCTGATCCTGCTTGATTTGGGAATTAACTTCCAGATGAATCTAGCTGAGCAATACAAACAAAGATCCACAGCTTACAAAGCTATTGCATGGCTATGTGTAAAAATTGCAAAGAACATTTATCACTACTGAAGAGAGATAAAGGACTCCATAGAGTGCAAAGGGCTTTAAATAAATTCTTATTACAGTTGGGCTATTACAGTTAATTGTGCCATTGCAGACAGATCGGTAGTGGCTGGGAAATGTCAGCAGTGAACATTTTGTGTTATCAGGTCTGTGATGGAGCGTCGTAGGATACAGCAATTTGGTGGACCACAGCAAGCCTATTAAAGTGGAGGTTCACCAAAAAACTTAAATTTTTAACATTAGATTGATGCTAATTTTGTGAAGGGGAATCGGGTGTTTTTTTTAAATCTAAGCAGTACTTACCGTTTTAGAGAGCGATCTTCTCCGTCGTTTCCGGGTATGGTCTTCGGGACTGGGCGTTCCTATTTGATCGACAGGCTTCCGACGGTCGCATACATCGCGTTACGATTTTCCGAAAGTAGCTGAACGTCGGTGCGCAGGCGCCGTATAGAGCCGCACCGACGTTTGGCTTCTTTCGGCTACTCGTGACGCGATGTATGCGACCGTCGGAAGCCTGTCAATCAAATAGGAACGCCCAGTCCCGAAGACCATACCCGGAAGCGGCGGAGAAGATCGCTCTCTTAAAACGGTAAGTACTGCTTCGATTAAAAAAAACAAAAAACAACCGATTCCCCTTGACAAAATGCGCATCATTCTAATGTTAAAAAAAAAAAAAAATTCGGGTGAACTCCCGCTTTCATGTCAAACCCTGAAAGAGGGCAACACCAGCATTTCACTGAATATTTACCAATACAAAATGTGGCCAGGTAGATTTCCGATCACCCAATGTGAGATCACAAAGTGCCAACGGTTCAAAACCAGACGCTCAGCTTGCTATTATCAGGTTGCCCATTGCCAGCCTAGTGTAGGGTGCTGGCAACTTCCCACAGCTTCTTGAAAATCTGGGAAGGTATATCTTCTAGCATCAGTTATTGTGCGTTTCTAGAACCGGTTATACGCACATCAATGCGTCTAGCGATCAACAGTCACCATGCATTGACACTGAAGCTCAGCGTCTTATTTTTTGAGCACTTGTAATGGCATTTTTGCAGCCATCTAGACTTTTTTTTTTTTTTATCATTAGCCAAGGGAAAGCTAGTTGCTAGGGAAAAAAAAAAAATGCAAGATATGCATGTTTATGTGTTTTTCAGTTGCTCCCATTGAAGTCTATTGGGACCAAAAACACTTGAAGGTCAAAAGATGTTCATGTGCTTTTCGATCTACAAGCGACACTACACTCACGTGTGAACAAGCAAAAATTAAAGCCAAAGAATTTTGGATGTCGAGTGGTTTGGAGATTCGAGCTACAAAAACACTCAGTAGTGACTGGTCACTTAAAGGCGTTGTAAAGGAAAAAAAATGTTGCCTAAAATTAATGGGCCGGATTCAGATACCTGAGCGTATCTATCCGGCCGGCGTAACGTATTTTAGATATGTCACGCCGCTGCAACTTTGGGCGCAAGTTCCGCATTCAGAAAGAACTTGCGCCCTAAGTTACGGCGGCGTAACGTATGTGGGCCGGCGTAAGCCCGCCTAATTCAAATGGGGATGTTGGGGGCGTGTTATATTTAAATTTGCTTTGACGCCCCTTCCTCCTGACGCAGTTGACGCCTCCTACATGCGCCGTTCGTGAATAAATCCCAGTGCGCGTGCTCGAAAATCTGCCGCAAAACGTCATTGCTTTCGATGTGAACGGAAATTACGTCCAGCCCTATTCGCGAACGACTTACGCAAACGACGTAAAATTTCAAAACTGGGCGCGGGAACAACGGCCATACTTAACATTAGCTACGCCTCATATAGCAGGGGTAACTATACGCCGAAAAAAGCCTAACGTAAACGACGTAAAAAATTGCGCCGGCCGAACGTACGTTTCTGAATCGCCGTATCTACCTAATTACCATATTCCTTGCGTAAACATACGTAAGCGCTACCTATCGGCTAGCCTGAAAATGCAGCCTAAGATACAACGGTGTAAGACACTTACACCTGTCGGATCTTAGGGATATCTATTCGTAACCAATTCTCTGAATCAGGCGCATAGATACGACCGAGTGCACTCAGAGATACGACGGCGTATCAGGAGATACGCCGTCGTATCTCTTTTCTGAATCTGGCCCAATGTCTGCAAGGTAGACAGACAGAATAGTGTAATGATTCTGTTAAATAAAAAAAATAAAAAAAACGAGTAAATACCTATTAAATTCCTTCATCTATACCACCTCCGGCATGCTAGTTTCTGTTCTCTCATTCACTTCCTGGTTTGCGGCGCTCGTTCATGTAAGAACTACATTTCCCAGTATGAATTGCGGCACGCCCAGTAATTCACACCTCCTTGAAGTCTCTAACATGTAGAGAGCGTCCTGCCGCACAGATGTAGTTCCCAGGAGGGGGCGAGCACATTACTGACCACCGCAGTAAAGCCTCCCTTCACAGTGGTCAGTAAAATCAGACAAGCAGGAAGTGAACAGAACAGAGAAGAAATAGAGCAACTTCTGAGCAAAAACGAACAATGAGGAAGTGAAAAGAGGAATGTCTGCAGGTAAAGGATGCTTATTATGAAAAAAAAAAATGTTTCCCTTTACAACCCCTTTAAAGAGGAAGTATTACTTGCCTGATGAAGAGGTCCTGCGTGGCCTCGAAACGTTGCACTTTTTTGTAATGCCTTATTTGTATTACATTTTTGGGACGCTGTCTGCGATCCGTGGTGTGCTGGCGAATATTTTTTAACTGTTGAAGAGGAAGTAGACGTTTACCTATAGGAAAGCCTATAATAAGGCTTACCTATAGGTAGAGGTAGACCGATATATCGGTCGGCCGATATATCGGCCGATATTTGGCCGTTTTTGTGAAATCGGCATCGGCCGATTTTTGTGAAAGAATCGGCCGATTCGTGGCTAAAGTGTCCGGCCCGCATGACCACCTGCCCTGCAGTACTGACCCCACTCCCATGTATCCGATTCCTCCTATCTGCACGGCCACCACAGAAGGGATATAGATTTCACTGGCATCACGCCGTCCGCCGTGCCCCGCCCCCTCGGCGTGCTGTATTAGGGACAGGGAGAAACAATCATTGGCTTACAACTGCCGCCTGACTAATGTAACTCCCCCCAGCAGGAATGTCTTCCTTCCCTGCTGAGGCGGAACCTGCTGGCATTACACCAAGTTCTAAACAATGATTGGCTGATCAGCTCATCAGCATGCACCTAGCCTATTAGGTGCATGCAGATAGAATTGGATTATGATACCCAGCATGTATGGAGGGTAAGTTGCCCAAATGATGTGCTACTGTGCCCCCCTGCAGAATTTATTTAAACTCATTTTAAAAGGGAAACCTGGCTGAGGCTGGCATTGTGAAGATGGATGAGTATGACTCTGGGTGGATATGAGAGTTACATTGTGAAGAGGATCTCCACAATGTAACTCTCATCCCCACACAGAGTCATCCTCATCCATCTTCACAATGCAACACAATCATCTTCATCCCCACCCAGCACCATCCACCCCACTACAACGCATTCCCTGCACCATCCATCCCTTTCCACAACACATCCTCACCCATGCCCAGCACCATCCATCCCTCTCCACAACTCATCACCACAACGCATCCACACCCACGCCCAGCACCATCCATCCCACTCCACAATGCATCCCCACCCACCCCTCTCCACAATGCATCCCCACCCATGCCCAGCACAACCCACCCCTCTCCACAACGCATCCCCACCCAGCACCATCCATCCCTTTCCACAACCCATTCCCACCCACGCCCAGCACCATCCATCCCTTTCCACAACACATCCCCACCCACCCCCAGCACCACCCACCCCTCTCCACAATGCCTCCCCACCCATGCCCAGTGTATTTTTTTTCTTTTTTAATAATTGAGGTGGCACTGATGGGCTGCACTGGTGGGCACTAATGAGGTGGCACTGATGGACACTAATGGGCTGAACTGGTAGGCACTGATGAGGTTGCACTGACAGGCTGAACTGGTGGACACTAATGAGGTGGCACTGATGGACACTGATAGGCTACACTGGTGAGCTGCATTGGTGGGCACTGATGGACACTGATAGGCTGCACTCCACCTCTCCACCCTAAACAATAACCTCCTCCCCAACCTAGATTTTCTGATATAATGGGAAAAAAAAAAAATCGGCCTAAAATATCGGCCATCGGCCGCCCCAATTTTGGAATATCGGCATCGGTATCGGCCAGAGAAAAACCCATATCGGTCGACCTCTACCTATAGGTATTGAAAATATCTCCTCAGGCCCCTTTCACACTTGTACAACTTGTCCCACGATTTGAGAATGCAAAGTAGCATGACAAGTCGTTCCTCATTCATATTTGTACGACTTCAAGTCGTGCCAACTTTAAAGTAGTCTATGCACTACTTTGGTCCGACTTTGATGCAAGTTCAAGTTCATAGACCTCAAGTCTCCCTGAAATCGTGGCAAAAATTGCATTGAAATCGATGTAAAAATCGCGCCACTTTGAAGTTGTGGTAGTGTGAAAGTGTACCATTTAGGAGATATTTCCAATGCATGCAGCCAGTGGCATCACTGGCGAATGCGCTCTGAACGAACGGCCCACAGGTGTTGCTCCTTCCAAGCCCTTGCCGTGAACGGTGGGTCCCGTGCGCATGTGCAGGAGTGACTTCATCGCAACTCTGGCCAGAGCGCCGGAGCCCACAAACCCAGAAGGAGCTCTGGGAAAGATGGTGGCTGTGATAGCGGTATGCAGGGACCGCTGCAACAGCTTTGTTTTAAGGGAAGTATTTCATAATGAGCTAGGATGCGATGCATACTAGCGCATTATGCCTTTGTCTTGCAGTTTTTTTTGGGGGGGGGGAGGGGTTTTAGAGCAGGGGCGCCCAACCAGTGGCCCGCGGAGCCCTCTAGAATACTGTTATTAATGGTCAGTTTATTACTAAAATCACAGTGTATATATGGGCATATCTGTTCTGCAATTGTTACTGGGCCGCTTTCAAAATAATCTGCAGACGCAGATCACCTGTTACCTGCACTGAGCCATAGACTTCTGTTATTACCTGCAAGTTTGGTGAGCTTTCTGAAAGTGCACCAAACCTGCAGAATATAATAGAAGTCTAATGCAAATTGCAGAAAAGCTAAAAAGGTACACTGTGTTGTACCTGTGGTGCGGGTAAACCGCAACACAGTGTGAAAGCAGACATGGGCCTCTTTCACACAGCCAGTCCAACCCAGTTGGACCCTCCATTCACCTTCAAAGCCCCGTACACACGGTCAAAATTCCCAACAGAAAAAGTCAGATGGGAGCTTTTGGTCGGGAATACTTTTTCTGTCGGGAATTGAGAGCTGGTTCTCTATTTTCCCATCGGAATTTCCAACTGACTTTTTCCCGTTGGAAATCCCGATCGTGTGTACGGGGCATAAGGTGTGGCAGATGTAAACCAACTTGTGGCCTACCTTCAATCTGATCCGGCTGTGTCCGTGTGCGCTCTATATTTGCATGGACCTGCCATTCGCCTGCTCCGCGACCAGTTACCAAGTTGCTTAAATGGCCCTCCCACTTCAAAAAGTTTGTGCACCCTTGGTTTGGAGGTTTACAACCTTTTTAAAGTGATGCTAAAGGCTCATGTTTAAAAATAAAAACATGTTATACAGGCAGTCCCTGGGCTACGAACAAGATAAGGGGCTAGATTCAAGTAGCTCGCCGTAATTTTGTGCGGGCGTAGCGTATGTTATTTACGCTACGCCGCCGCAACTTGCGCGGGCAAGTGCAGTATTCACAAAGCACTTGCTCCGTAAGTTGCGGCAGCATAGCGTAAATGGGGCCGGCGTTAGCGCGCCTAATTCAAATGAGTATGAGGGGGGGCGTGTTTTATGTAAATGGGTGGTGACCCGACGTGATTGACGTTTTTCCCGAATGGCGCATGCGCCGTCCATGGAATTTCCCAGTGTGCATTGCTCCAAAGTACGCCGCAAGGACGTCATTGGTTTCGACGTGAACGTAAATTACGTCCAGCCCTATTCGCGAACGACTTACGCAAACAACGTAAAAAATTCAAAATTTGACGCGGGAACGACGTCCATACTTAACATTGCATACGCCCAATAGCAGGAGCAATCTTACGCCGAAAAAGCCCAACGTAAACTACGCAAAAAAATAGCGCCGGGCGTACGTAAATTTGTGAATCAGCGTATCTAGGTCATTTGCATATTCTACGCCGAAAACGACGGAAGCGCCACCTAGCGGCCAGCGTAAACATGCACCCTAATATACGACGGTGTAAGAGACTTACGCCAGTCAGATCTTAGGCTAATGTCGGCGTATCTTGCTTTCTGAGTACAGAAAGAAGATACGCCGGCGCAGCTTTGAATTTACGCGGCGTATCTATAGATACGCCGGTGTAAATCAATGCTGAATCTACCCAAGGTCTGTACAAACAAAATAAAAATAAAAAAAGTGGTATCAGGATTGATTAAAGTATAACTAAAACAGTAAACCAATGATCCTGTCTTGGCCCCAAACCCAGCAGCTGTATAAATTATTTATAAAAGATAATCTGAAAATCTGAAAATAAGCATTTTAGAAAATGAACCATTATCATGGACAGACCACCATGCAATTAATTTCATAATCTCCAAAATTCCCCCAGTGATAAAAGCACCCAAGCCGGTGACAATACACTGGGCTAGATCTCAGAAGAAGCTCCATTCGGAACTCTTCAAATCTACCTTGGGAAACAGAATCAAAACAATCCATCCACATCAAACAGCCGCAGATACACTGGATGCCATAAACGCAGCCCTGCTACAGTCAACCGATTTAGTAGCACCGAAACGCAAAGCCTGCATCCGAAAAAGAAAGTCCGGCTGGTTCAACAACCAGCTGTCGCTTCTGAAGCAAGAGCGCAGAAGGGCGGAAGCCGCCTGGAAAAGAAGTCCTGCAGAGGATAACCTCATCATCTACAAGGCAATAACAACACGATATCATAAAGAAATCTTCAAAGCCAAGAAACATCATTTTTCTATGGCGATTAACAGCGCCCTAAACCGCCCCCGCGAACTCTTCAAGATGGTCACCCAGACCATGAACCCAGGATGTCTTGAAGTCCCCAACTCAGACACCCAAGAGTTCTGCAATGAACTATCGGATTTCTTCATCAACAAAATTGAAAGAATCCGGGAAAGCATCATGCAAAACAATACCCCCCTCAACCCCCCCTTCAATCAACCACAAAACACCCACAGAAACGCTCTACAATCAACAAAGTTCACTCTGGAACCGATCTCCATCGATACCACAAAAAATATCATTGGTGCTTTGCGGAACAGCACATCGCCCAATGATATCATCCCCACCAAACTGCTGAAGGAATGTGCCGACATCCTGGCACCACCCATCACACAGCTTATAAACCAGTCATTTAAGGAAGGCACAGTGCCATCCCTGTTGAAAGAGGGCACAATCCAGCCCATCTTGAAAAAACCTAACCTGGATCCCAAGGACCCAACTCACCGCCGTCCCATAACAGGCCTAAATGTTCTCTCCAAGATAATGGAGAAAGTAGTGGTACAACAGCTGCAACAGCATCTAGATACCCACAATCTACTGGATCCATTACAATCAGGCTTCCGTCCCGGACACGGGACAGAAACGGCCTTACTCAAAATATGGGACGATGCCCTCGAGGCCGCAGACGAGGGAGAATCCTGTCTCCTGGTTCTGCTGGACCTAAGCGCAGCCTTTGACACGGTAGACCACAAACTGTTACTGATGCGACTAGCCAAGGTAGCAGAAGTCGCAGAAGGTGATTTACCATGGTTTTCTTCCTTTCTTGAAAACCGATCACAAACAGTTAAATTGGGTTGTTTCACGTCGGAAAAGCGCACGGTGTCATGTGGAGTCCCCCAAGGATCCCCCCTGTCACCGGTGCTTTTCAACATCTATCTTCGCCCTCTCTTTGATATTATCAGTAGCCATGAACTACTCTATCACTCTTATGCAGACGATACGCAACTGTATTTTCGCATCTGCAACAAAAAGGATCATCATCTCAGTTTAGAGAAATGTCTCTCTTTGATAGAAAACTGGATGACTAAGTTATCTTAAACTCAACAGTTCAAAAACAGAACTCCTTATGTTTCACGCCAGCCGAAAGAGTCAACTGGCAACAACCTGGACACCCCCGCCCATTCTGGGCCAAATCATCACCCCTAGCTCCAAAGTCAAAAGTCTTGGGGTCATCTTCGACACCTTCATGACAATGGACGCACAAATAGGGTCAGTAGTCAGCGGAGCGCACCATCTGTTGCGCCTACTACGCAGACTTATTCCATTTATCCCCAAAGAAGACGTAGCAGTCGTGGTGGGAACAATCGTGAATTCCAGACTGGACTATGCTAACGCCCTGTACCTCGGACTCCCAAAGTACCAAATCTCCCGTCTGCAAGTCGTTCAGAATACGGCCGCCAGACTGGTGACTGGGAAAAAAAAATGGGAATCAATCTCACCTTCGTTGAGAACCCTTCACTGGCTGCCAGTAAAAGACAGAATTGCATTTAAAGCACTCTGCCTGACACATAAGTGCATCCATGGGAAGGCTCCGCAATATCTTTGCGACAAGATAGAACCTCACAATTCGAATCGCATTCTGCGATCCACCGACCAAAATCTGGTCAAGGTGCCAAAAACCAAATACAAGTCCAAAGGAGAAAGAAGGTTTGCTTTTCAGGGTCCTAGACTATGGAACGCTTTACCAACCAGCATTCGGTTGGAGGAAAACCACCTGACTTTCAGAAGACGAATCAAAACTCTGCTCTTTTGATGTCATGAGACACGAACAACTAGCGCCCAGAAGCGATTCAGTTCGCATGCGCCGCGCTTTATAAGTTTTTCATTCATTCATTCATTCATTCATTCATAATAAAATAAATTACAACCTCAAATAACTGTATTGCAAACATTAATCCATGATTAAACGGCGTTCAAATAATAAAAGTAAAATATATAAAATACACTTATTAGCAAACCAACAATACATGATTAAACCGCCGTCACAAAATATATATGTGTACAAATCAATCAATAGAGCATTAAAACAAGTTAAACTTATTTTCATGCAGATGTGTCAATCATGATTTCAATTACTTTTCTGAGTTTAAAAACAAAAAAGATACTTGGTGACCATGCCAACACCCAGGACTTCCTCCAGTCGGGTGACAACACTGCTATGATTTTACTGAACTGTTGTCACCTTCAGCTGCACGGGACTAGCCATGCAGTCAAACAGATCGCCTTACAACTGAAAGAAATGACAGAGGGCCCCCACAGTTGGACCCCACCTCTGGCAAAATGAAGACCTTGGCGGCCTCTTTTGAGATGTCAAAGAGGACTCGCCTAAAGAAGGGTAAGGCAAAAAAAAAAAAATGGGGCACCAAAGCTGAGCTGCAGGCTAATTACCAAGTTAAATTACACAATTGCAAAAACGGTCTTATCTGTCCAGAAACTTGTGGTTCCTAAACCTGTGCCAGGCAGTATACAGCTGGCAGGATGGCACCACTTTCTGTTAGCGTCAAGGAATATAATGGTTTCACCTCTCAGGCCAAAGCTCACAGATTGGACAATGAACAAGCAGATATACACTAATAGCCTGATTGGCCCCTAATGAAAGCCCTCCCTCTCCCAGTCTGAGTACTACTATGCAGGAAATGACAAGACCGGATGACACACGTATTTATCGGCGTATACCGCGCACTATTTTGCCCTGAAAATCAGGGCAAAATCGTGGGTGCGCGATATACGCCGATACCCGCCACGAGTTTAAATACTGCGCCGGCATATACCGAGCGCAGTAAACTCGTGTATCTTCGGGCAGTCTCGGCGCCTCTCGCACTGACGTCCTGAGCGTACAGGACGTCAGTGCCACAGCTGCCGAGCCTGCCCGAAGATACACCAGTGTACTGCGCTCGGTATATGCCGGCGCAGTATTCAAACTCGTGGCGGGAAATGAGCGGGGACGCCGCAGAAGGACGCCGGACCCGCCGAAGAGGACACCCGACCCGCCGAAGACGGACCCGCCGAAGAGGACACCCGAAGCTGCAGAAGGACGCCGGACCCGACGAGGCCGCCGATGGACGCCGCGCAAGACACCAAAACTGTAAGTGCAAAAAAACAAAAAAACTTTTTCCCACAGGATTGGGGGCCACTTTAGGGGTGCGCGGTATACGCGGGAGCACGTTATACCGCGATAAATACGGTAATTAAAATATACTTTTATAGTAAATTTTGTACTGAAAGTTGGAAAATTTGCGATCACTGAATTCCAGTACGATGGTGTGTACAATTTTCAATCAAATCATATTGTGGACAATAGCCAGATACCATATATCTAAAACGCACATATAAAAAGTCTAATGTCAAAAGGCAGGCTTTCGTTTCAAGATCCAGTACAGGGGTTACTGTGTGCATTCATACTATGGACCTTAGTGACCCTCGGGGGCGGGTTCAGTAGACAGTAGAAATGTGAATATTAATCAATAGTTACCAGCTGGAGCTGGGCCAGACCAGAAAGGATCATTCAGACAAAAAGGCATGTCGTCACCAATCTAAGCTAGTGGCCGCTATTTTTATTTTTTAATTTTACTTTTTTTGGACTAAGCATCGGGTTTGCTCTAAAACCAGAATAAAAATAAATAAAAATAGCACAGACAGAAATCAAATTCCCATGTAAGGAAGTAAATTCACTATTTAGAATTAGGCATTGCCAAGCAACGAGAAAACACCACACTAATACGCAGTATGCCCGATTCTCCACAAACGCAGGCCAGCTCTGAGACTGATGAGGGGGCGGCATACCCTCTAACACGGGGGTGCCAACATATGGAATTAACAGGCGCGTGGGACACTTTCAGCTCCCATATTTAGGCCCCAAGCAGCAAAAACGAAAGTTTAATACCCGAGCCACAATCTGCTTGCTTTCAATAATTTAACCCCTTGCAGGAGTAGACATTCCTTTTTATTTTCAATTTCTCTCGGCATCTAACTGGTTGCTAATTACATCCCCGCAAAGCTAGTTGCCATGACAGTCAAAAGCGACACCTGGATAGCTTTTCGACGGCTGGCTCTGTCAGCTCCGATTGTGAATGTCTCACTAGCAGAGTGCTTCTTCGGGACTGAAGGAAGTCTGCGTGGGATGGCAAGTGAATTTAGTGATAGGTTACGGCTGACGGGACATCAAGCAAGAGGAAGCGTGTGGGGGCGTGCAGAAATGGGAGAGAGGGACAGACAGAGGGGGGTCCAAGTGTACAATGGCTGGGGAGGGACTCAGGCTTTGATTCACCCGTCTGATTACTGAAGCATGCACAGATGGGTCACTTTTTCCCAACTGCATAGGAAAATGAAAGAAGGCGACTGTATATTCCAATCTGAACTATGGTGAAGAAGATCAGTCCCAAGGTCTTTTTGTCACCAACTAAATCAGTCTTTATTAACCTTTTTGCCCTGTAAGAACCTTTAAAATAATGTTGGAGGTCTCTGCGGAACCCCCGCTAAAAAAACAAATTATACAGTGGAAGGTTTTAAAGGCCAACTCCGAGAAATACACGGGTTGCAGGAAAGAAATTCTCTTGATGCCACCATCAACACAGACAGTGTTGATGCGGGAATCTATCCTGCCAGGTCATTGTCTTCTCCTGGCGGGTAGAAGGGAGGCAGGGGAAGTCATCACTGCTGGGAGAAGAGCCACCAGCGATAATCGCAAGAGAATCCAGCAGGTCGGTTGCACCAAAAGTTGATCAATCGTTGATCAATCAACTTGGTACATTCAGCCTGCCCAGTAATGGTTTTAATTCAGCAGGAACCAGCCAAGGTTTGGACTAGGGTTGTCCGATACCACTTTTTTAGGACTGTGTACAAGTACCGATACTTTTTTTCATGTACTCGCCCATACCGATTACCGATACTTTTTTTTAATGTCATGTGACAGTTTTCAAATTTTAGAATGTCTCTTACATTGGTGGTCAGTGGGCACAGGGTATGGTGCACATCAGGGTACTGGGCACAGCAGGGCACAGGGTACCGGGCACATCAGGGTGCTGGGCACATCAGGGCACAGCGGGGTACTGGGCACATCAGGGTACTGGGCACAGGGTATGGGGCACATTAGGGTACTAGGCACATTAGGGCACAGGGTATGGGGCACAGCAGGGCACATCAGGGTACTGGGCACATCAGGGTACTAGGCATGGCAGGGCACAGGGTACTGGGCACATCAGGGTACTAGGCACGGCAGGGCACTAGGCAGGGCACAGGGTACTGGGCACATCAGGGTACTAGGCATGGCAGGGCACAGGGTACTGAGCACAGCAGGGAACACTTTCCTTTAATGCAGAGTAGCGCAGGAAGCGGCTCACATCTGTAATAAATTCTTACTGTCCTCTATCATGTTGCGCTATTCCCCGGCGGCCCCTCCTCTCTTCTCATCCATCTCAGATGATGTCACAAGCATACAACGAGAGGAGAGGAGGGGAGGGGCCACCGGGAACAGCGCGACATGAGAGAAGACAGAACTTATTACAGCCGCTTGTTACCCGCTCTGCTCTCCGCCCCGCTCTCCGCCCACCGCTCTCTTGTCAATAGACAAGTATCGGACAGGGCATCGGCAGCATTTGCGCGAGTACAAGTACTCGCACAAATGCTCGGTATCGGTCCCGATACCGATACTAGTATCGGTACAACCCTAATTTGGACCATGAATGGCCGGTCTTAAAGCGTTTGTCATCTTTTGAAAAATTAGAAGTCAACAAAAACTGGAAGTGCCGACTTTTAATAAAAGGGCACTCGCCTGTCCCTGGATCCAGCGCTACCCTCACTTACTGCTTTCTTCACCAGGCTTCGGTCTCCAGCGCCAGCATACCAACAGGGGGCCTCCAGCTGTGACCAGCTTCACAGCTGGCTGCTCAATGCGCAAGATGTGTCCCAGAAAGCTTTGGGGAAAGGAGGGAGGATCAAACTTCCACTCTGATCACCACGACAATCTGACCAGAAGAGGCGAGCTGGTACCTGTCAAACTGCCACCAATCAAAAAAATGATGTGCCAAATGTGGAGGGGGGGGGGGGGGGGGTTCAGGAAGGAGGAGGAAGAGCAGAACTACCCCTTTTGGGTGAAATTCAGCTTTCAAAAATTATAACTTGCAGTGGGGCTGTGCAACTTCGTCACGACTTGAAGCAATGCCTGTGTAATCTCGAGGTCTATGAACCTCAAGTCGCATCAAAAGTCAGACCAAAGTAGTGCAGAGACCACTTTGAAGTCGTACAGAAATGAACGGTATTGGAAAGCATGTGGTACGACTTGTCATGTGACATTGCAGTCCCAAGTCGCACAAATGTGAAAGGGGCCTAAACGTGTTGATTTCCCAGCATTTACCCTTTCTACTTAGCAGTTTCTTATCTGGTACCTTGAACATAAATAGTCGTTTTTATCTTAACGACTACCACCTTCTTTTTGCTTACTTCAGAGGTTGACAAATTTGCTTGGAATCTAGGAGCCAGCTAAAAAAGAGTTAGGAGCCAGAAAACGCGCCCCGTCCCGACGAGCTTGCGCGCAAAAGCGAACACATACGTGAGCAGCGACCGCATATGTAAACGGTGTTCAAACCACACATGTGAGGTTTCGCCGCGATTGGTAGAGCGAGAGCAATAATTCTAGCCCTAGACATCCTCCAACTCAAAACATGCAACCTGTAGAGTTTTTTTAAACGTCGCCTATGGAGATTTTAAAGGGTAAAAGTTTGTTGCCATTCCCCGAGCGGACGTAATTTTGAAGCGTGACATGTTGGGTATCAATTTACTCGGCGTAACATTATCTTTCATAATATAAAAAAAAAAGGGGGATAACTTTACTGTTGTCTTATTTTTTTATTAAAAAAAGTGTAATTTTTTCCCCAAAAAGTGCGCTTGTAAGACCGCTGCGCAAATACGCCGTGACAGAAAGTATTGCAACGATCGCCATTTTATTCTCTAGTGCGTTAGGATAAAATAAATATATATATATATATATATATATATATATATATATATATATATATATATATATATATATATATATATATATATAATGGTTGGGGGTTCCAATTGGAGGGAAGAATATGGCAGTGAAAAATTACATTAGAATTGCTGTTTAACTTGTAATGCTTAACTTGTAATACCAACGGCCACCACTAGATGGCGCCAGCTTACAAAAAACAATTTTGCCCCCCTTCCAAGCCAAGTCGCCAGGACCCTATTTCTAGTCGCCATGGCGACCTGGATTTGTCGAGCCCTGGCTTACTTGCTTTTCTACGGAACACCAAAATATCTCACAGTTCAGATGTATTTTTGTAATTAGATCCTATACTACTTTAGAAAATTGCCGGTATTTTTGCCTCCATGGGGGGGGGGGGGTATGGTTATTCCAGTACAAAAAATATGGACTGTACTTGGCAAAACATGAAAACCAGCCATATTTGCAGAACACTAAGCACAGATCTTTGCGAGGACAGGGGGTTGCCAATATAAAATGTATCGGGTTTTGCAAATAGTAACCATGCAACAAATAATCTTGCACTTTGGATTGATCAGTCAATCCCAAAATTGTGATCCCATTTCTATAAAAGGAAGTCTGTGGTTCCTGGACCTTTTTATGCCTGCCTGCAATAAAGCGGACCATAGGAGGAGTAAAACTTCTAACAAAAACTCATGGGAAAAGAACTTGGTTCTAAGAAAGTCTATGTTTCCAACCATTAGTGGGTCAAATCGATGTTCCTTTTCAACCAGATTTACAAGAAGATTCGAAGAAGCAGAATGGAAACATTTTCTTGAACAAATTTCTAACACGGTGTATGTGGTTTTCGTTTGGCAACGTCTATTTATTCTAAAATCGAATGTTAAAAGCCAACAAACTTTTGGATGACAAATGTTCTGAGAATCTTCATAAGAATTTTCCATAGACTTGGGGCTGTGGAAAATTCGGGTTTTGGGTGGGGCGGCGTCCCTGATGCAGGGCTCGACAAAATCCGGTCGCAATTGCAACAAGAAATTGTGACCCGACGCCCGTGCCCACCGGTAATTGAGGGCGCGGCCTAGAAGGCCGCGCCCTTATTGCCGGCTGTCAAGGGCCCGCCACGATCGCACAACGGGGAGGTGGGGGCGCACGGAGGCACAGGATCCTGTGTCTCCGTGTGCCCCCACCTCCCCTGCCGCATGATCGCTGCAGGCCCACGATGGCCGGTAATTGAGGCCGCGGCTTTGCAGTCTTGTGAAGGCCCAAGCTTACTTCTGTGACCTAGCGCCATCTGGTGGTGGCCGTTGGCATTACAAGTAAAACCGCAGTTCTAAAAGTGTTTTTTCACTGTTTTCACTGCCATCTCCTTCCCTCTAATTAGAACCCCCAAACATTATATATTTTTTTTCATCCTAACACCCTAGAGCAGTGATGGCGAACCTTGGCACCCCAGATGTTTTGGGACTACATTTCCCATGATGCTTATGCACTCTGCAGTGTAGCTGAGCATCATGGGAAATGTAGTGTCAAAACATCTGGGGTGCCAAGGTTTGCCATCACTGCCCTAGAGAATAAAATGGCGATCGTTGCAATACTTTGTCACACCGTATTTGCGCAGCGGTCTTACAAGCGCACTTTTTTGGGGGGAAATATTTTTTTTTTTATTTAAAAAAAGTGTAAGACAACAGTAAAGTTATTTCAATTTTTTTTTATATTGTGAAAGATAATGTCACGCCTCAAAATTGCATCCGCTCGTGGAATGCCGACAAACTTTTACCCTTTAAAATCTCCATAGGCGACGTTTAAAAAAATTCTACAGGTTGCATGTTTTTGAGTTACAGAAGGGGTCTAGTGCTAGAATTATTGCTTTCGCTCCAACGATCACGGCGATACCTCACATGTGTGGTTTGAATACCATTTACATATGCGGGCGCTACTCAGGTATGTGTTTGCCTCTTTGTGCGAGCTCAGCGGGACGGAGCGCGTTTTCTGGCGCCTAACTTTTTTAGCTGGCTCCTAGATTCCAAGCAAATTTGTCAAACCCTGCCCTAATGGACAGGCCACCACTGTTAACATCATCCCACCGCTACCCTTGATCTATACTCCCCCGTTCCCCTCCCAGGCCTAGAAGACATGAGGCCCTTTTCTTTGTGGATGATAAAATAATTACACCACCAGGCACAATTTTTTGAACCCCATGCAAATTTACACATCCAAAGAAATATAAAAAATTTGTAATATACAAAAACACTGGTTAAACTCCCTTGTAAAAGACCTCGCTAGCGTCAAGCACATCTGCCTCTAGAATTTAAATTTGCCAAAGCAGATTTGCACTCTATTCCACTTTATAATCTGTATTTCCTCATACATCATATCCTTATGTTGCCAAATGGGAGAAAAATCTTTTTCTATCAAAAGATGCTTGAGGAAGAAGGTCTTAACATATGGCAGCCCATTTTCTAAACGTTCTATAAACACTACATCTATTTAATATGCATATAAATTAACAAGAAATCATTATCTAATCCCATTATGTGTTGCACATATGAAGCCTTTAGGTGTTTCATGGTTAATCCGGTTGTGAAAAAAAAAATATATATCAAGTCTCTCTTGTTCAACCAACAAATAGAAAACCTCCATATACACAAACCTATACCCACAGTTGATCCAGAGAGGGTGGTATAAGGAAAAACCACCGTCAGGATAACCAACGTTTTTTTCCCCCCCTGACGGGATTCCCGGTCGTGTGTACAAGGCTTTAGAGTTTTAGACCAATGTCTAAATCATCCTTTGCAATCAAAATGCATAAAGAAAAACATATAATAAAAACTGTATTACCCTACAATAAAGCAATTAATACTCCGATTCACGCAAGAGTCATAATTTATATAGAGTATATAGCCTCTACCTTTGGCCAAGGGATTTACTACATACGACTTAACTACTTAACCCCCGGACCATATTGCTGCCCAAAGACCAGAGTACTTTTTGCGATTCGGGACTGCGTCGCTTTAACAGACAATTGCGCGGTCGTGCGACGTGGCTCCCAAACATAATTGGCGTCCTTTTTTTCCCACAAATAGAGCTTTCTTTTGGTGGTATTTGATCACCTCTGCGGTTTTTATTTTTTGCGCTATAAACAAAAATAGAGCGACAATTTTGAAAAAAATTCAATATTTTTTACTTATTGCTATAATAAATATCCCCCAAAAACATATATAAAAAAAAAATTTCCTCAGTTTAGGCCGATACGTATTCTTCTACCTATTTTTGGTTAAAAAAAAAAAAAAAAAAAAAAAAACGCAATAAGCGGTTATCGATTGGTTTGCGCAATATTTATAGCGTTTACAAAATAGGGGATAGTTTTATTGCATTTTTTTTAATTTTTTTTTTTTTACTACTAATGGTGGCGATCAGCGATTTTTTCCATGACTGCGACATTATGGCGGACACTTCGGACAATTTTGACACATTTTTGGGACCATTGTAATTTTCACAGCAAAAAATGCATTTAAATTGCATTGTTTATTGTGAAAATGACAGTTGCAGTTTGGGAGTTAACCACAGGGGGCGCTGTAGGAGTTAGGGTTCACCTAGTGTGTGTTTACAACTGTAGGGGGGTGTGGCTGTAGGAATGACGTCATCGATCGTGTCTTCCCTAAAAAAGGGATCACTCGATCGATGCAGCGCCACAATGAAGCACGGGGAAGCCGTGTTTACATACGGCTCTCCCCGTTCTTCAGCTCCAGGGAGTGATCGCGACGGAGCGGCTATAAACGAATAGCCGCGCCGTCGTCCCGGATCGCTCCCCGAGGGAATCCGACCGCCGCATGTAGCGGGGGGGTCCCGATCAGACCCCCGACCCGCGGAAAGGCAGGGACGTACAGGTACGCCAATGTGCCTGTACGTGCCATTCTGCCGACGTATATCTACATGCGGCGGTCGGGAAGCGGTTAATGCAATCTATGTGTAACGGAACCCCAAATGGGACAGGGGTTAAAGCCGTTTAGGATATTCCATTCCCGAACCCAAGGCCCAGCTAACGACACTCCACAATCCGGCGAACACGACCCATACGAATTCCCCCATTAACGAGACACACTGCTCTGTTTGAGGTTCAACAGGAATAGCCCCTTTATTGAGAAATACAGCTCTTTATATACAGTTTAGGATACTGCAGTAACCAAATGAACAATGACCCAACTCCACCCACAACATCACACAATGGTTCCTAATGAGCCCCAATACACATCTTTTAGTAGACATCCTGACTCCGGCTCTGACATAATTTACATGAGCTAATTAACTACAGATGATGATTCATACACCTGACCTTTAGGCTGTCTGCTAACTTACAATACACATTACCATCAATAGACCTTCACACAATACAGGGTCAATTGGCACAAGCCACAATGAAAGACCCTTAGAAGCTATCCTAGATTCATTTAAACAACAGACAGGTGGGGCTGCAGTCCAAGACATATTCTGCATGTCCATTATTTTCTCGCTCAATCTGTGCCCAAAAGTGACTCCCGTTACACTATGCATCAAGATAAAAAGCCTTCTGTGTGCAAAAGCCCCCCCTTAGCCCGCTCTCTGTCCAGCGAAGTCCCTCGGCTGTCCCAATTGGCTGACACAGCAGTGGCACCATTGGCTACCCGACTTTGACAGCAGCGGGAGCCAATCAGGAGAGAGAGGGGGCGGATCCGAACCACAGCTCCATGTCTGAGTGGACACGAGAAGCTGCAGCGTGGTTTGGGTGCCCCCATAGCAAGCTGCTTACTGTGGGACAGGAGCAGCAAAGAGGGACCCGAAAAGAGGAGGATCCAGGCTGCCCTGTGCAAAACCACTGCACAGAACAGGCAAGCATAAAAAGTTTGTTATTTTTTTTTAAACAAGACTACACAATCATTTTAAATCTCTGCCTTCATTTCCAATATTTTTTTAGGTTATAGGGAAAAAAAAAAAAAAACTATTGTTAACATTTTGCTATATGTTCAAGTATAATAATACAACAGGAAATGGTGAGGTGCACTAAAAAGAAACTGGAAATCCCTCTACTTACCAAACACAAAAAAAAAAAACACTTAAAAAACGGAAGGTTATCTGCATGTCTTACTTCTATCACAAACCCCCAAAACATGCAAATTATTCCTCATTTTAGGATAGTGGAAATCATTTTTACTTTGGGCCAAGTCGGCATCCAGAGGCATTCATTCCAAAACTCAAAAGTTCACAACCTTCACAGGGAACCAAATGATTATTTCTAGAGGGTATAGCCGCTGGCAATAATTACATCCTAAAAATCAGACAGGCTAGTTGTACCCAAGTCGATCAGTCTGCCCATACATGGTTCAAATCTTGACCTGTCCCTGCTGAACCAGCATAGATTCAAATAGATGAATCGCCGGAAATATCATTTATTATTTTTTTCTTAAAAAAAAAAAAAAAAATGCAATATTTTCTGTGTTCTAATTGTAGACATTTTTGTTTGGTGGGGGGGTGTTCCATTTTACATAAAGCAAATATTTGTTATACAATGCTTGATTTTCCTTACATTGGGCATTCAGATTGTTTAAAGGAACACTAAAGGCAAACTTTTTTTTTTTTTTTTTTAAATAACAAACATGTTATACTTACCTCCACTGTGCAGCTCGTTTTGCACAGTGTCCCCCTAACCCAGTCTTCTGGGGTCCCTCGGCGGCTGTCTCGGCTCCTCCTCGCAAAAGCTTTTGCGAGCTCGCTCCCGTGATACAGCGGCGGGCATAGCCGCTGACTGTATCACTAGGCCCCGCCCCCCGGCACGTCGCATCATCCGCTGTGATTGACAGCAGCGCCAGCCAATGGCTGCGCTGCTATCAATCCGTCCAGCCTAGCCAATCAACGGCCAGGCTGGGAACCGAAGAGGATCACGTGGAGACGCGCGGGACTTTCGAGGGGTCAGGTAAGTAAAACGGGGGTTCAGGGGGGGGGGGGGGCAGTACCGTCGGATGTTTTTTCACCTTAAAGCATAGGATGCATTAAAGGGGTTGTAAAGGTAAAAGTTTTTTTACCTTTATGCATCCTATGCATTAAGGTAAAAAAAAACATCTGATAGCACCGCCCCCCCCCCCCCCCCCGAGCCCCCGTTTTACTTACCTCTCCACTCGAAAGTCTTGTGCGCGTTCTCGTCTTCCTATTCGGTTCCCAGCCTGGCCGTTGATTGGCTAGGCTGGGCGGATTGATAGCAGCTGGCGCTGCTGTCAATCATAGCGGATGACGCGGAGCGCCGGGGCCGAGTGATACAGTCGGCGGCTATGGCCACCGCTGTATCACGGGAGCGCGCTCGCAAAAGCTTTCCACCATCCGAGGGAGCTCGCATGAACGTGGAAAGCTTTTGCGAGGAGGAGCAGAGACAGCCACCAAGGGACCCCAGAAGACACGGATCCGGGGCCACTCTGTGCA